>NC_079224.1:22252403-22437976 GCF_029633865.1 Lampris incognitus
TCACTTTGTATTTCATTGCACCGGATACTGTGACCTGATTAAAAGCTAAGGCCCCAAAAAGTAAAGTACTCCATTCTAGTAATGAGAATAATTTTAAAATGGCTCTTTAGTGAAGAAATTTTCACTTTGGCTACGTTCATATTATGAACATGGAGGCACGGGGCGGTGAAGTAATACTTGGGGTAGTATTGGTCGAGGATCAATGATGACACCGGGTGATAGAACTCAGGTTTAATCGTGGCTCAGTAGGCAGACGTAATAACCATACATGGTAGTGGTGTAACCATAATAACAGTCTGGGTAGTACATAACACCTAGTGAAGTTCCAGTGGATATACATGGCATTATATCACTACATCCCCCCTGTTTAGTTTTCAATTTTTTCATTACATAGAGGTTGCCTTCTCTTTTTTTTTTTTTTTAGACAACACACTCAGAATTGTCCATCTCAAAAAACAATAAACATATTCAGAGCCCTCCTTTTGTGTGTGATTGTCTCTACTCATAGTCCTTGTAGTGAGCTGGTTTGGAAACAGCTCTTCCATATCTTATGCGTACTGTCTTGTGTGTTTCACAAGTTTGGCTGGAAGAAGTTCCAGCTGCATGAGTGTCCCGTTGAGGTTCTGTGAAGCGGGTTCTTGCGCTCCTCAGTGCACGGGGGTGGTGAATTTCTCGCAGGTGGCTCCTGCCACGTCTGAGTTTGTTCCCATTTGATGTTTGCACAATGTAGCTCCTTGGCTCATTGCACTTTTGTACGACGGTGGCTGGATACCAAGTCCCTTTTTCCTTGTTTAGGACAGATACGTGCTTTCCGGGACCGAGTGGAGGTAGTTCTCTGCCGCTGCTGCGGTCATGATGTTCCTTCATGTTTGCTGTTCTCTGCTCCAGGTGGAGTCGGTTTTCCTCCTTGCCTGGGTCCCCTCGACTTGGCAACAGGGTGGTGACTGGCCTTCCGAAGATCAGTTCTGCTGGCGATGGTAGTTTACTGTCAATGGGTGTTGCTCTGACCTGTAGTAAGGCCACTTGTATGTTACCTCCTTGTCTCATGGTTTTCTTCACAATGGATTTGATGTGTCGCACATGCCTCTCAATGAATCCATTGCTTTTTGGATAGTGGGGTGAGCTTGTCACGTGCCTGATTCCCCAGTCAGCTGTGAATTTCTGGAACGCGTGCCCTGTGTACTGGGGTCCATTATCTGTAAATATCTCATCAGGCCTTCCAAAAAGAGACATGTACATTTCCATTTTTTGTGCAACTGCCCGGCTGGACACAGGCATGGGCATTTCATCCACTAGAGGGAACTTAGAATATCTGTCCACAATCAGTAAATACTGATGTCCATCGATCTCGAATAGATCAGAAGCTAGGGATTGCCATGGTTTTGACGGTGTGTTGTGTGGGTTGAGAGGTTGCTTTGGATTTGCATCCTGATGTTCCACGCATACGCTACATGACCTGCAGACTCTTTCGATGTCATCGTTCATTCTGATCCAGTAGACACTTTCTCTCGCCAGTCGCCGTGTCTTTTCGATGCCCTGGTGTCCTACATGCAGCTGTTCGAGTATAGAATCAGTCATGGAGTCTGGGATGAGCACCTGTCTGCCTTTGAATATGACTCCTGCTTCAACTGCGAGCTCATCTCTGAATGACCAGTACTCACGTAGTTATCTTGGTAGAGCTTTGATGTTGTCTGGCCATCCCTGGTGGATCAGCTCTTTCAGTGCATTGAGTCTGGGGTCGCTGGTGGTTTCCGTGCGGAGTGCGTCCTGTTTCTCGGGAGAGAAGTTTATCATTGCAACAGTGAGCATCTCTGGATCCTCGACTTCTGCCTCTATTCCGTCAATGCGCTCGTCCAGCTCGATGTTGCTGTTGTTCTCAGGGTTGGGTAGTCGGCTGAGTGTGTCTGCCAGGACCATCTGGTTTCCTGGTCGATACGTGACCTCGTAGTTGTATCCTTGTGTTTTTATCAGCATTTGCTGAAGCCGTGGCGGGGCGGCATGCAGTGGCTTTGTGCATATGGTAACGAGGGGTTTGTGGTCTGTAACTACAATGAATGACTTCCCATACAGGTAGGTATGGTATCGCTGCATTCCATAGACTATGGCCAGCATTTCTCGCTCTATGTTGCTGTACCTGGATTGGCAGTCGTCCAGTGTCTTTGAGCCAAAAGCTATGGGTCTTTTGTTCTGCACTAATGCCACACCCAGTCCTCTCTGTGATGCATCGACCTCAAGTGTCAGAGGTGTGCTTGGATCATAGTACTTCAGGCAGTCTTGTTTGTTGATAACTGATTTCAGGTCCTCAAAGCTCTTTTAGTGGTCAGTGTCCCATGTCCAAGGCACGTCACTTTTCAGCAGCACCCTCAGTGTGTGTGCTTTGTCTGCGAACTTTGGGATGTAGGGTGACAGGTAGGTCAGCATCCCCAAGAATCTGCTCAGTTCATCTTTGTTCTGGGGTGTCGGCATTTTCTGGATGTCCCTGATTTTGGCTGGGTCAGGTTTGATACCTTTGTCTGTGTACAGGTTGCCAAAGAATGAGATGCTTGTCTGTTTGATTGTGCACTTGTCACTGTTGAACACAATACCTGTCTTGGCTGCTCTCTCCATCAGGTTGGTCAGGTTCCTGTCATGCTCCTCTTCGCTTGCTCCGTAGACTGCGATATCATCGGCTATGCTGACGACACCATCGAGCCCCTCCAGGATTTGGTCCATCTTTGCCTGGAAGAGATCTTGAGAGACACTGAGACCAAATGGCAAACGTTTCCAGCAGTATCTACCAAATGGAGTTCGGAATGTGGTTAGCAGTTGTGACTCTTCCTCTAGGTGTATTGACCAATATCCAGCTTTTGCGTCAAGTTTGCTGAATATTTTTGCATTTGCAAACTTCGGGTTCAGTTCCTCCACAGTAGGAATCTTGTGTGGGCATCTCCTAAGGCTGGCATTAAGCTTTTGGGCGTCTAAGCATATGCGAAGGGAACCGTCTTTCTTTGTGCTGTATGCCAGACTCGAGCACCAGTCTGTGTGCTGTTCTACTTTTCTTAACACATCTTGTTCAACTAGATTATTCAGTTCATCTTTCAGTTTGTCTTTGATGTGAATGCTGCACTTACGTGGTGGGTCTATGAATGGTTCAGCATCCTTTTTCAGGAAGAGCTTGGCCTTTCCACTGAAGTTGCCAATTTTGTCAAACTGGTCTGGGTATGCTGTCTTTAGGTCTGCGCTGTTAGATATGGTCATTTTGGGTTTTGTCTGTCTTGTGTTGACTTTTTTCTGGTTTGCATGTCCTTTCTCGGTCACTGCATCTACATTGACAGTCACTAGGTTTAACAGTTCACGTGTTGGCAGCCCAACTATGGCTGGCCCTGGTACGTCTACAACATAGAACTTTGCATTGATCCATTTGGATTCTTTGTACTGGCATGGAATGTCAATGGTGCCTAGGCAGGGGATGGCGTGACCACTGTATGCAGATAGCCTCCTGTTGGTTTTTTTCAGTCGTTTCTGGGTGCATGCATTTTCACCGTACATCTGCTTGAAGGTACGCAATGGGAGTGTGTTGCCTGACGCACCTGTGTCTATCTTCAGACGTAGTGTGTATCCACGACCAGGTAGGTCAGGTGGTGTCACCTTCAGGACTGTGTACGCCTCCTCTCTGGCCGGCTTGCTGTCTATGCTATGCATGCACTTTTCACTGATAGTTATGGAGTGGAACTGTTTCTGGTAAGTACTTTCGTTCTCACTGTCTGTTTCACTGCTACTCTCTACAGCATGTATGCGAGTCCTGCTCTGTTGCTTTTTGTCTGTATAGGTTTTGTGCTTGTGCTGTTCGTCTTGTGGTGTGTGGGACTTACTTCCCCCGCTCCTGCTCTGGCTGGAGTGTTCCTGGCGCTCTCGTTTGGCCTTCCTGCAGCACCGCTCCCAGTGACCTTTTGTGCCACACGCATTGCATTCATCATCATATGCAGGACATCGACGTGGTTTGTGGCTTCTCCCACAGTTACGACATATGCGGTCCCTGTCCACAGCGTGGATTCTCTCATTGTGTGGCAGGCTAAGTTTGTCTAACTGTTCATTGCCTGCTGTCAGGGCTTCGTATTTTCGTCCCTCGGCCAGAACCGCTGCTAAGGAATATCCTTTTGGTTTGCTGTATAGATCATTCCTCAGGGCATCATGGGGAGTGCTCGCAATAATAAGCTCAATCATACGCTCGTTAAGCTCTTCGTCTGAAAACTGACATTTCTGTGCTAGTGTTCTGGCTCTGGTCACAAAATCATCAATATTCTCATCTGGTTTCTGTCTGTGTTGCATCAGTTGCAGTCTATGGATTCTGAAATTTACGTTCAACTTTAGCTGTTTTTCAAAGAAGTCCCATAGTTTGGCAGGCTTTTTCTTTTCATCATCAGTGAGACCACTGGCGTTCAGTCTTTTTAATCCTTCATCTCCGATTCCACGACATATTTTCCTAGCTTGTTTAGCTGCGCCATTTATTTCTTCATCTTCTAAATACAGAGTCATTTTCTTTTTATACAGCGAAATTGCCTCACCCAGGTCCGGGTCTGACCAATTCATCGTCGGTAGATGCGATGCCATGACGTCTCCTGTTACTAGCTAGCTAGTTAGCTTTGCGGCTAGCTCAGCTCCGGCGCACTCTTGCTTGAATGATGACAGAAATTATCCACGGACAATTTTATCAGTCTATCTTCATTCTTCATAGAGAGTACTTTACCGCTGCCACCATGAAGTAATACTTGGGGTAGTATTGGTCGAGGATCAATGACCACACCGGGTTATAGAACTCAGGTTTAATCGTGGCTCAGTAGGCAGACGTAATAACCATACATGGTAGTGGTGTAACCATAATAAC
This sequence comes from Lampris incognitus, assembly GCF_029633865.1. NCBI lineage: Eukaryota > Metazoa > Chordata > Actinopteri > Lampriformes > Lampridae > Lampris > Lampris incognitus. Next base: position 22,257,268 of record NC_079224.1, read on the forward strand.
AGTCCGGGTAGTACATAACACCTAGTGTAGTTCCAGTGGATATACATGGCGTTATATCACTACAGGCGGGAACTGGGGGGAATAGCGTGATCCTCCCATGCGCTACATCCGCCTGGTGAAACTCCTCACTGTCAGGTGAAAAGAAGCGGCTGGCAACGCCACATGTATCAGAGGAGGCGTGTGGTAGTCTGCAGCGCTCCCCGGATCGGCAGAGGGGGTGGGGCAGCGACCGGGATGGCTCAGAGAGTGGGGTGATTGGCTAGGTACAACTGGGGAGAAGAAGGAGGGGGGGCATGGAGGCGAAGGCAAAATTTCTTACACCCACAAGCAGAAAAACAGTATTGTAAAGCTCATACTGTGATGCATAGCAGAACCGCTGTGTGTTTGTCATACATCGCTGTGTATTACATTGTGTATCTATAGCTGTATATGATTCCATAGATATCATCACATAATAGATGATGACGGAAAACAAGAAAGGTCATTTATAAATCCCGGGCATAGGTATATGCGAGTCCTGGTCATTGATCTGGATCTGAGGCCGAGCAAAATCATGTGATTTGGTTTAACGATGTGATGTATTTGGATGAGCGTACCTGTGAATGGGATTTTGCATATACCCACTGCAGCATGGCTACGCACCGTCTATGTAAGTTATTACTCTAACCGTGTGAGTTTTTGTTTTTCTCCTTCCACCACACACCTAAGAGGGTGGACTTTAGCTTCTAGCAATCAATGTAAAATAGCAGCCCGTGAGGGCCGGGCATCCTACCAATGCGGGGAACACTCTTAATAAAATCAAATCAAACAATCAAATCAGTCGGTGGCATGTCGGTGTACGTTATTCACGAAGAATAAGCCACAATCACTGACACAGTTACGCTGGCCTTAGGGTCATATAGTCGGGTAAAAAGTAGCCTCGATCATCATCAGCAGTCTTACTCGTCTAAGTGCGACTGCATTTGAAGGATACTCAAGTACCCAATCCCCGGGCTTCTGATTAGTGAGCTATTATATGCTATGTTCAAACCCTAGCACCACTTAGATGGAAGCTGCAGAGCTTCCACGGGCAGTGGTATAATGAGAACGTGGAGATCAACCTCGTGTGTGGTCTACGGATACACAAAATGAGTAGCTTTTTTTGCAAATGTTGCAGCACGTCGCTACACAGAGCCTCGTCAGGATTTCTGCTCTCTCTCTCTCTCTGTCTTGCTAATGGTGGGAAGTTTTAAGGGGATGGTGCTGAATCTGAAGACTAAAGCCCAGCTCCCTGGTTGTGTAAACCTCAGGCAAGGTTTTGCTTACACTCTGCTTTATCCGTGAAGCTTTGCATTGCCTCTTTCATCTCCACGCAGCACCTTGATGCTCCACGTGTCATTAGCTCTGTGGAAATAATGGGTGATTGGGATAAATGGGTATATGCACTGCATTCTTGCTGTGGCATACCTGGTGTGAAGGCGCACACTGAAGCCACTCTCTGTATAAAGCAGTTACACAAATCCAGAAGCCTCATGGAGCTTTATCGAAAGTTCAGTCAGGAAGACTATCTTTTGCATGCATAGACCTGTAGTTATAGTTATCTATCTATCTATCTATCTATCTATCTATCTATCTATCTTCTCAGCAGACGTTATCAGCCACCACCACCAGTGTCTGGACTCCATGGGGGGGGGGGATGTATTATGCTGCTCAGGGTTGATGCCCATCCATTAAAAAAATATCCCCGTTGATTCTAAGTGCTGAAAGCTTTCTTGACATGTATTCATTTCCACTAAATAATCTGTTATGGTAAATAATCATCTTTACTTCATTCACCACGTCTCTCCTGATTGAACTGTTTTTAGTAAGATTCCAGGGATTGGAAAACTTGGAATTAATATTATGCAGCACACAACAATCTTCTATATAATAAGGTGATGAAGTCAATGACTGTTGACAGTGGATAGCACAAGTCCATGTTTGAGTTATCTTTGTCTCCACCACAAATAAGCTGTTCACCTTCTAGTTGAGGATCCGTAATCGGGCTCAGTGTATAACACTACAGAGCCCGATGCTTAGTATGTAAGCATCACATTATATAAGCATAATATATACTGAGCATTATATAAGCATAATGCTCAGTATGTAACACATAGGTGTTATATACTGAGCATTTAATAGAGATAAGCCTATACTGCTGGAATGGCTCTCATTTGGCATGCAAGTGGAGCTGCTAGATTGGCATTGCATCATATTATATGATATTTTATCGGTCATCTTTATTATACGTGTTAACTGAGGGAAGAGCAGATCCCTGCTCTTAATTTCTGCAATTAATATGTCCTTTGCGCTGATTGAATGGGATTTTAATAGCTCTGGGGAAAACTGTGTGAAAAGGGGAAGGCAGAAAAGGAGCCGGGGTATCCCCCGCCATTCACCGCCCCCCCATCTCTCATAGACTCCAAGGTTTTCTAGTTAAATATTGATAGCACCTGCAGCCATCCAATTATACCGCAAAGCAAACAGACACATTCAATAAACAACTCTCTGTCTGCTGAATTTCATGTCAAGAGAAAAATCCATTCTCATTTTATTGATGAAAATCAAAATGTGCAATACAAAGTAGAATGACGCATATTTGAAATAAAGGGATCAATAACACCGGCCTTGCTTATTTTTGTATCCCTGTAGGGGTTTATTGTAAAAGCCTATGGAAAAAAAGGATGCTCCAAAGTTAATACCAAACTCTGACAAATTTCTTACGGGGATCTCCCCCTTGGCTTTTAAGGCAAGCTGTTTGAGCTGGTCTGACTTATTGTCAGCTATAATACATGATGTGTCCCATAGGGTCTTCCTCTCCATAAACTCTTTCCCTTCATTGAGTTTCAGCCTCCCGTCTCCAGCATGCTTGTTAAATAGACACACACATTAGTTTAAGTCATGCTACCTCCGAAGCCACTAGCCTGCCAACCCCAAGCTCCTGCTATTCTTTTAGCCTGTCCTTGTGTGTGTGTGTGTGTGTGTGTGCGTACGTGCGCGTGCACGTGCATGCATGTGTGAGAATAGGCATTGCTGGTTGCATACATTTAACCTCCTGTTCTACCCTACAGTAATCGGTGCAGAAGGATGTACACTTTTTTTCCCTTTTTCCAGCATCACATTAATCGCTTGGTGGATAAAAGAGAAAAAGACAGAGGAGAGAGATATACAATATCTCTTTTTTATCTATCTATCTATCTATCTATCTATCTATCTATCTATCTATCTATCTATCTATCTATCTATCTATAAAACAGAACTATACAGTATGTGTATGAATGTGCCTTAAATTTTAAGTTGTAAGTTGCATAAAATCTACAAGTTGAAGCTACGGCCTGCAGCTCTTCTCTCATTTTGTTTAAATTACTGACACCTATGGTGATATTGGGAACCGTATTGTTGTTTGACCAAGATCCGAGAAATCCCATGAGTCATGAGCACTTTTCTCACAGCTGGACTAAAAAACATGGTCGAACCTGAGTTTTAGATAGATGTTGATGATGTAGCAGGTTGGTCAACGTCCTCTGCAAGCTTGGTCTGACATGTCTACTGTCAATGTTGTTGTCATCTACTGCGTTGCTTCCTCTTCAAATTCAGTGCTGTCAATCTTTCTTTTTTCTTCCTTCTATTATTCTACACAACCATAAAATAAGGAACTACAGAATCTTTCATAAAATGTTGATGTATGTGGATTTGAGCTATTGTCTTCCATAACCAGTGACAGAAAGTATCAATGAGGACATTTGTTTACAGGTAAATCTTCAGAGTTGTAGCTTTACATGAGGCTGTGAAAAAGATAATTGCTTTAAAACAAAATGACCTCCTAAAAAACTTTGCCTCCTTTTGGTACCAGATCTTGGTACCATACCCAATTATTCAAACACAAAATTTTAATTTAGGAAAAGTGCAAAACCTGTATAATAATAATTTTATTTATATAGCACCTTTCAAAAATAAAGTTACAAAGTGCTTTACAACAAAAAAAGACAATAGATGTAAATAAGATGCAGAACTTAAGATATAAACAAGATTAAATAATATAGATATTTACAACAAATACCATCAGTTAAAAGAAAGCCATAAGATAAAAGTGAGTCTTAAGAGGAGATTTAAAGGAGGATACTGAGTTTGCCTGTCTGAGATCTCCAGGTAGGGAGTTCCGCAGCAGAGGGGCCTGAACAGCAAAGGCCCAGTCCCCCTTAGTGACAAGTCAAGACTTTGGAACCATCAGCAGGGCCCTGCTGGAGGATCTCAAGCAGCGATCAGGCTCGTAGGGAATTAGCAGATCACAGATATAGGCAGGAGACAGACAGTTCAAGGCTTTAAAAACTAATGGTAACATCTTAAAATAATTCTAAAACACAAGTAACCAGTGAAGGGCAGCAAGGATTGGTGTAATGTAGCCATGTTTCTTAGTACTTGTTAAAAGCCTGGCAGCAGCATTTTGTATCAACTGCAGTCTTTGGATGTTTCGCCTGCTGATACCAGAATAAAGTGTATTGCAATGTCATGTCTTCAAGAGATAAAAGAATGGATGAACTTTTCTAAGTCTGCAAAACAAAGGAATGAACTGATCTTTGTTAACTGCCTCAGTTGGGCAAAGCAGGACTGCACCACTTTAGTCACCTAAGCATCAAAGGACAATTCTAAGTGAAAAATAAAACCTAGGTTGTGGACCTCTTTTTAACATTATTAGACAAGACACCCATAGTAGAGGAGAATTTTTTAATGCTAAAGCATACAAATAAAGATAAAGCATAGTGCTGGCCTCCACAGGGAGCAGTTATAATTACATCAGATTTGGAATCATCGTGGCTATGGAAATTGATATATTTCTATGCATGATTTGCCCTAGGGGTAGCATGTATATGGTAAATAAGAGGGGACCTAAAATAGATCCCTGGGGGACCCGACAAAATAGAGGAGCACAAGAGGAGGCGGCATCTCCAAGCATTACAGAGAAGGACCTGTTTGACAGATAGGAGATTAACCAATTCAGAGCCACATCACTGATTCCAACATAGTTCTTCAGACGGCTGATTAAGACATTATGGTCCACTGACTCAAAAGCTGAGCTGAGATCAAGGAGAATTAAAATGGAGTACAGGCCACTGTTGGCTGCAAGTGGCAAGTCATTGGTGACCTTGACCAGAACAGTCTCAGTGCTGTGTAGTGAGCAGAGCAGAAACCAGATTGAAAATTTTCAAAGTTTTGATTTTTATTCATAAAAGAAATCAGTTGAGTAGACAATTTTTCTAAAAATCTTCAATAAAAATGGCAGCTTGGAAATGGGTCTAAAATTACTTAGAATAGAGAGATCTAGTGAGGGCTTCTTTAAAAGGGGGTAAAAAGTGGCATGTTTAAAATTGGAGGGGAAAATACCAGTAGACAGAGAGCAGTTGATAATGGATAAAATATTTGGACCAACTGTCTGAAACACAGCTTTTAAAAACTAAGTGAGAATGCAATCTGAATGGCAGGTGGATGATTTTGAAAGTGCTTTATATGGTTGACAGAGATTTCACTAAAGTGGGTTAATGTTGAAGGTGGGCAGGAGTCAACATCAATCTCTCTGAATTCAGTGTTAAAGTGCTGTCGAATTGCCACTATTTTGTTACCAAAAGTAATTAAGAAAGTAATTAAGAAAGTCTTCACATCTACAGTGGCTTGCAAAAGTATTCATACCCCTTGAACTTTTCCACATTTTGTCACGTTACGGCCACAAGCATAAATATATTTTATTGGAATTTTATGTGAAAGACCAACACAAAGTGGAACACAATTGTGAAGTACAAAGAAAATTATACATGATTTGCATTTTTTTTTACAAATGAAAAACTGAAAAGTGCGGTGTGCAAAAGTATTCAGCCCCCTTTTCTCTGAGTGCAACCAATTGCCTTCAGAAGTTGCCTGATGATTGCTGAATGATCGAATGTTGACCTAATGACTAAATAGAGTCAACCTGGCTGTGTGTAATCTCAGTACAAATACAGCTGTTCTGTGACGGCCTCAGAGGTTTGTTAAGAGAATATTGGGGAGCAAACAGCATCATGAAGTCCAAGGAACACACCAGACAGGTCAGGGATAAAGTTGTGGAGAGGTTTAAAGCAGGGTTAGGCTATAAAAAGATTTCCCAAGCTTTGAACATCTCACGGAGCACTGTTCAATCCATCATCTGGAAATGGAAAGAGTATGGCACAACTGCAAACCTACCAAGACACGGCCGTCCACCTAAACTCACAGGCCGAACAAGGAGAGCACTGATCAGAGATGCAGCCAAGAGGCCCGTGGTGACTCTGGACGAACTGCAGAGATCCACAGCTCAGGTGGGGGAATCTGTCCACAGGACAACTATTGGTCGTGCACTGCACAAATCTGGCCTTTATGGAAGAGTGGCAAGAAGAAAGCCATTGTTAAAAGAAAACCATAAGAAGTCCCGTTTGCAGTTTGCCAGAAGCCATGTGGGGGACACAGCAAACATGTGGAAGAAGGTGCTCTGCTCAGATGAGACCAAAATTGAACTTTTTGGCCAAAATGCAAAATGCTGTGTGTGGCGGAAAACTAACACTGCACATCACTCTGAACACACCATCCCCCCTGTCAAACTTGGTGGTGGCAGCATCATGCTCTGGGGGTGATTCTCTTCAGCAGGGACAGGGAAGATGGTCAGAGTTGATGGGAAGATGGATGGAGCCAAATACAGGGCAATCTTGGAAGAAAACCTGTTGGAGTCTGCAAAAGACTTGAGACTGGGGCGGAGGTTCACCTTCCAGCAGGACAACGACCCTAAATATAAAGCCAGGGCTACAATAGAATGGTTTAAAACAAAACATATTCATGTGTTAGAATGGCCCAGTCAAAGTCCAGACCTAAATCCAATTGAGAATCTGTGGCAAGATCTGAAAACTGCCGTTCACAAACGCTCTCCATCTAATCTGACTGAGCTTGAGCTGTTTTGCAAAGAAGAATGGGCAAAAATTTCAGTCTCTAGATGTGCAAAGCTGGTAGAGACATACCCCAAAAGACTTGCAGCTGTAGTTGCAGCAAAAGGCGATTCCACAAAGTATTGACTCAGGGGGGCTGAATACTTTTGCACACCGCACTTTTCAGTTTTTTATTTGTAAAAAAAAATTAAAATCATGTATAATTTTCTTTGTACTTCACAATTGTGTGCCACTTTGTGTTGGTCTTTCACATAAAATTCCAATAAAATATATTTATGTTTGTGGTCGAAACGTGACAAAATGTGGAAAAGTTCAAGGGGTATGAATACTTTTGCAAGCCACTGTATCTGGGGAGGATTCAACTGGCTGCCTAAGCAGGGGACCAATCACAGAATTTATGGTTTTAAAAAGGATTTGAGGATTTGTTTGTACACTAAGTGGACAGTAGAACTTCTAGAGAAGCAATGGCGACACTGTGTTTATCCTTTTTACATTCCTGTATTGTCTTTTTAGAGTCCTTATTTCTTCATTCAACCATGGCAGAGGACAAGGTTTCGGCTTCTTTTTTTTTAATCCCCCCCTTTTTCTCCCCAATTGTACCCCGGCTAATTACCCCACTCTTCCAAGCTGTCCCAGCCACTGCTCCACCCCCTCTGCCGATCTAGGGAGTGCTGCAGACTACCATGTGCTTCCTCCGACACGTGGAGTTGCCAGCCGCTTCTTTTTACCTGACAGTGAGGAGTTTTGCCAGAGGGACATAGTATGTGGGAGGATCATTCCTCCCAGCACCCCCCCCCCGAACAGGCACCCTGACCAACCAGAGGAGGCGCTAGTGCAGTGACCAGGACACATACCCACATCTGGCTTCCCATCTGCAGACATGGCCAATTGTGTCTGTAGGGACACCCGACCAAGCTGGAGGAAACACAGGGATTCGAACAGGCAATTTGCATGCTGGTAAAGGTTTCAGCTTTTAATATCTAACTTGAGCTAAAATATAAATATATTTAACAGCAAGAGCTGTCAAAAACACTGACAAGCTCTTTTATGGTGAGGCTATATTGTTCATTGGTATCAAAAACATGTTTGAGGCAGTAAAAGCTTGACAGAAGTGAGGAAGAGAGAGTGAATTCAGGGGTGGGAGCAAATAGATGTGAGGGGTTTGGAGTCAGGGGAGAGGAGTAGAACCTGGAAGAGCACTGCTTTGTAATCAGAGATGGCAAAATCCACAAAATTTACATCATCCACACAGAGATCAGGGGAAAGCACAAGGTCAAGTGTGTGCCCTTTTTGTCATGGCTGTAGATTAAGATTAAGATTATGATTGCATTACTGTAATTCCCATTGTATATCACCAATGCAAACAACACACATGCTAGATGTAATGAGAACCATGCACTAGATGGATTGAACAAACTCCTAATATCAGAACCCAAACTATATTTATAGTATTTCATTTAGTGTGTCCACTTTCAAGTAAACATTACACTTGGATAACAGAGGAAATTATGTTTACAACACTTTAGAAATTCATATTGCTTTTTTTATTGGAATATGCTGCTACAAACTTTAAATGGCTTCATGTTCAAACAAATGAAACATCAAAACACATCTTTCTTTAGGTGCTCGGTCAATTAACTACTGAGAGCAATCCAATTTAGGACTATGCTGAAGAAATTAAAACATAGAAAATGATCAAAAATGAGAAAAGACTTATTCTGATTGATCTTGATACTTCAGTTTCGATGCCATAATTGCTTCTACTAACAAACTCTTTGTCTACCCCTCATGTCACCCAGGTGGTATGATGGACTACTTTCAATAACAGTGCCACATTTTAATCAGGCTTGGACGCAGAGTCCTCCCTCATAAAAAGTCTGGAAAAGATCCTAATTTTTTCAACACAGAGACTACTCTTTACTGGGATCTGGTCCAGATACAGTATCTACCTTGCACATTAACACCCTCCCTGAAATCACTTAGATACATAGTGTGGCTGCTTTTGGTGTGTTGAATACTACTACTGCCACTACTACTACTGCCACTACTACAACTACTACTACTACTACTACTACTGCTACTACTATGACTGCTGCTGCAGCTGATGGAACTTGTATTACTGCTGTTATAGCTACTACTGTAAGGCAAACATAAAACCAACTAAAACAGTAACAAGGGTAGGAGAAGATAATCAAAGAATGGCGAGCAGCAAAAAGGAACAGATATTACTTTGTTAACAGCTGGAGTGAGGTGAGTGCAAAGTGGTTGTTTGGAAATGTTAAGGGTATGAATTATGGTTGCCAATACCATGTAAGCTACCTTGATGGGGGTGCTGGAAAAGGTTTTGTTTACCAAGTAAACCAATATAACAAAAATGCAACAATAGTACAAGTTGTACCACAATGACTGAGCCAAAGGGAAAGAAAGGCAAAGCTATTTTGCAACAACAAGACACACGGATTTCTGTTAGTGGACTACAACATTTGGGCCACTCCAAGATGCTCTGAATGGGCTCTGCTACACAGCTAAACAACACCTAGTTGTCCAGTGTGGTTATGGGAGTCTGTGAGTGCGGCTGTAAAATACGATCAGGTTCTTTCATAACTGAAGAGTGTGTGAAATTGGCCAGGTTAGGCACTAAAATGAGGACTGACAACCTCTTTGCCGAAAAAGAGCATGTGAAGGCCTACAAGTGCTTACATTGTTTGTAGCATCACTGCTCCCTGGCAAATCGACTCAGCCCGCCTGTAGCTTTCACAAACTTTCGCTTCAGCAAGCATCAAAATACTGTGAATCCAAATGCACATTGCACTGTGAATGAGGCCCCATCTGGAAATAATAAGATGCCTTTGAAACGGCAAGCATGGGAGGCATCTTATGCAGTCCCTATAAGAGCATTTGGAAGGAAGCAAAACCCCAAATACAAAAGTAGGATGTGCCGGATCAGGTTATATAACTGAAGAAAGGACTTAGGGGCCAGTAGGTGAATATGGGTTTACTTATGGGGCTTTACAAATGATTTCATCTGTTTGACTATGCTCATAAGGTAGATGGCTCTAAAGAGCACCTTATGGAAATGATGTGACATACATACAACTTTTTTAGGCAATATTATGCCCCACAGTGAGTTAACAATTTGTTAAGTGCCCCGAGGGCAGACTTTGCCTTGTTTTACTACTACTTTAGGGATAAGTATAAAGCCTTTTGGCAACCAATGGAGAATGCTTAAATTTGACTGATGGGATCAAGATTTTAGCACCAGTTGTAAGCTTTGTTCTTGTATTTTATACCAGGAGCTGCTGTAAGACCAAACCGTGACATCATACAGTGAGTAAAAGCAAATGACCACAACGCTTCTCACCACTTCATCTCATGATCAACCTTATATCAACAACCTCCTCACATTTATTACGCGCTACAGAACGAGAGTAAATTGTGTCTCGCTTTAATCTCAGGAGAAGAAAAAAAAAGTCTGGTGAATATTGATGAAGCTACATCTTTGTTACAAGCTCTGTTAGATGCTGCTCTAATCAAAGCCTTGCCATGCTGCTAGTGTTGTAGTTTGGTTGATGACAGTCCTTGGAGGATTAAAGCACATCTCCCCTTTGGTCAGAGTCACTGTTGTGAGTCTCCCAATTCAGTCAGCCGTTGGGGGAGAGAACTATCTATGTCATTGATACCTAGCCTCCTGTTGTTTCATGCTAGGCATGTCTCTCTGCCTCCCCGGCTCATCCATCACAGTAAGTGTGAATGGCGGACAGGGACAGGGGGGATCAGAGGAAGGCTACTCCTCAGCCTCCCTTCTCTCACTACACACTTGGTAATCTGTGCCAAGGTTTCTCCCTCAATGGAGAATGGAGACCTTGTGTTTTGCCGCTCCAGATGGGCAAATGAAACACAGCACACACCACTACAACTCGCTACAGTAAGATAGATGGTAAGAGTGCGAGACGGACCAAAGCCGGATAATCTAGTCTTGTCAAAACACTGTGATAATGATGTAATAAATCATTCAAATGCACCGTTAATAGCCAGAGTGATAAAAACATCAATTTTAATTGCACAGTTGTACAACAAAGTCTTAAACAGCATACACTTGACACAAATGGAACCAGGTGACAAAAGGTACAGGTTTTGAGACACCATTGTCAGTGGCAAAGAATCAACACAGAACATTACACAGAAGCCTCGCTGCTGATTAGCTACAAAGTTTGGTTGCCTCATATTCCTCATATTTTGGCTGCCTGGCACTAAAAGCTTGCAGGGCGGTGAGTATCCTGGTCACGTCTGCGCTGGACAGTTTGAGTCTATGGCGGAGAAGACAGGCAAATAGGTCCATGTGCTGAGCCCCTGGAGGCGAGAGGCGGTTGATCCTGTAGCGCAACTCCACCAGCTGCAGCAAGGCCGAATCCTGTGATCCCTGAGTGTATGGATAGTCTATCTGCAAAATCAGGTCCTGGATTGCCTCTGGGTCAAAGTGCATGCTGTATCCAAAAAGCTGCATGTTGTTGACTTTCATGTATGCGATGTTGTTGGAGGGCTCTGTCGCCTCCAGAGGCTCATAATACACTGAGCCATTTCTGTTTCCTCCCATCACTACCCCAGGATCCCTGATACGGCTCCTTAGGTAGAAATGAACAGTCTCAAAAAAACTCTTCCATCTGTTTCCCAGAGTTAATGTCCAGTTATAGCAGTCCAAAGGGATATCCAGCTTGGTCCTCTCCCAGTCAGGGTATCCGTGCTGTCCTATGGGCATTGTCCAGCTCTCTGAATGACTGCCTCCAAAGGGATTCACAAACAGGGAAAACGCGGGGTCCAGAGTGCTGTTTTTAGTGAGGCACACCTGAAGGGACAAACCGAGGAGCATGTGAACACGGTTGGACTTCACTCTGTTACTCTTCAGCGTGAGCAGCATCCTTTTTCTCCAAGACGGGTCAAACCAGGTGTTCAGACGTACATCATTGCTGACAAACACAGCGTGCAGGGTGATGCGTGGTTCACGTCGTTGCAGGAGATAGCGCAGCTCCAGGTCCTGCAGGTCACGGTCACTCTCCAAGCCCAGGTAGGGCTCGGTGGGGTCGGGCACGGTAGGCCGACAGGTTCCTTGGGTCAGGGTGAAGCCCGGGTTGCAGCTGGAGCAGCGCGTGTGGTTCTCTGCTGAGCAGGAGGCACAGCGGGGGCCGTCGCCCACAGAGCAGGGTATGAGACCCTGACAGACAGGTTGGTGGTAGGGACAGGAGCAGCTACGGCTCCCCTCATTGTACACACCGATCTGATTGTTCTCGCTGCAGTACAGGATGGACAGGACATAGTTCAACCAGTGGCGCTGAGGCCTGGGAAAGAAACAACAATTGCGTAAGACATGTCAAGGTTTGAATGCTGCCATATTGGGTATTGCAAAAATTTCATTTCATTCACTCCTCTAAGGAATCCCATTTTTGTGGCAATTAAATAAATCAACATGCCTTTATGATATAAATCAGTGTTTCCCAACATAGTACTCAAGGATCCCCAAGCCTGAAGATCCCCCTCCCCCCTTTTTCTCCCTAATTGTACTTGGCCAATTACCCTATTTTCCGAGCTGTCCCAGCCTTTGCTCCACCCCCTCTGCCGATCCGGGGAGGGCTGCAAACTACCACATGCCTCCTCCGATACATGTGGAGTCGCCAGCCACTTCTTTTCACCTGGCAGTGAGGAGTTTCACCAGGGGGACGTAGCGCGTGGGAGGATCATGCTATTCCCCCCATTTCCCCCTCCCCCCTGAACAGGCGCCCTGACCGACCAGAGGAGGCACTAGTGCAGCGATCAGGACACATACCCATATCCGGCTTCCCACCCACAGACACGGTCAATTGTGTCCCGGAGGTAACACGGGGATTCAAACCCGCGATCCTTGTGTTGGTAGGCAACGAAACAGACCGCTACGGTACCCAGACGCCCCCAGGCTTGAAGGTTTTATTTGTAACCCTGCTTGTAGTTACCATCAATCAGCACTTAATTGTGTCAGATTTGGCACACCTGACATAATTAAAGCAACATAGTGTACATTTTCTATTAATTTATTAAGATCTGGTGTGTGTACACAACAAATTGACTCCTCTGGCACTTCAATAGACCCCTTAATTCCACTTTTAAAGCCCCAAATGGCCTGATGCGACACACATGATCAGCATTATTGCAATACCAGTGAATGAGATATGATCGTTTCTTCGCGCATGGGATACGACGCTCACTAAGCGGCATGATAAATATCAACGTGGGATTTAAGATGTTTTTTCTTCAGCAATGGACCACACATATGTTGCTGCTAACTCCATCACCAAAATGCCAATAATTCTCTCTGGAAGAAGTCTGCAGAGAAAAAAATATCTAAAATCCCACGTTTATTATCATTTCCTCTGCGTGAAGAGACAATCATGTCTAATTTGCTGGTCTTGCAATAATACTGACCATGCGTGAGGCACCAGGCCATTTGAGGCGATAGCAGTGTTATTAAGTAGCGCATTGAAGCACCAGAGGAGTCAATTTGTTGTGTACATAATACAGATTTTAATAAATTAATAGAAAAATTGCACAATGTCGCTCTAAGTGGTATAATATGATTGGTTGGGTAACTACAAGCAGGCCTTCCTATGCAGGTTTACAATGAAAATCTGCAGGACTGGGGGTCTTTGAGGACCGGTTTGGGAAATACTGCATATATTGCTGCTTTTATTCATACGATCATTTATATCATTTATCATTTAAATGAGTTAATACATTGTGAAATAAATTATGGTCAACTCATTACTATAAGATACCATTTTACCCTACTCATTTTCATCACAACATTTTTACATTTGATTTCATTTTAATTGCATATGTTTTATTTGACAATGGCATTTTTCAAAGCACTGCTTTTATTTCATAATGTTACATTTCTAGACAGGGAACCTCATTTTATTTTTACCCTTTTCCATTTTTCATTTCATGCCAACACTTTGTTTCAGAATCGCCCTTTTCATTTCATAATCATACTTTTAATCTATAATCTACATTTAATGGTGTTGTCATCTGTCAGTCAACAAGAGCAGGGGGAGGTCAGACAAGATCATGTGGTTGCTCACACATTCAGGCCAAAGCAACGGTACACCAAATACTGCTCATTAGACAGGCAGAAGTGTTTTTGAGTTGACGCTTGGGTGAGAAGTGTGTTATTTGATGCCATGGCTGAGGGCTAGAAGTCTATTTCTGAGTCACTCAGAAAGGTTGTCAACCAGTTGGATGCGATGCCTTCGCCTCAGTCTTAAAGACGACCGTACCCCCAGCCTGTTGCTGCTGAAGCTGGCACAGACCCAAGTCCTTATCAGAATAGTTTACCAGTAACCCCTGATGCTGCCTGAAAGATAAGCATAACTGACACACAAGTTTGCTGGGGGGTAAGTCTGGCATCAGGAATACACTGCCGGATCCAGGCAAAGTAATCAATCGCAAAGTATTAGCCAATTACTTAGGAATGTGCTATTTGGAAAATTACCATTATGAAATTAAAGTAGTGTCATGAAAAAGCCATTTTGTAGTTTGCAGCTGTAAAAATAATACTTAATAGTGAAGAAATTTGTTAACTTCCATTCGTCCACTATCCAAACTGCTTATCCTGCTCTCAGGGTCATGGAAAGTTGGAGCCTATCCCAGCAGTCATTGGGCGGCAGGCAGGGAGACACTCTGGCCAGGCTGCCAGTCCATCACAGGGCCGACACAGTCACACACTTTAACACCTCGGGACAATTTAGTACGGCCGATTCACCTGACCTACATGTCTTTGGACTGTGGGAGGAAACCGGAGCACCCGGAGGAAACCCACGCAGACACGGGGAGAACATGCAAACTCCACACAGAGGACGACCTGGGATGACCCCCAAGGTTGGACTACCCCGGGGCTCGAACCCAGGACCTTCTTGCTGTGAGGCGACTGTGCTAACCACTGCGCCACCATAAATACAACATTTAAAACTAAAGTCTTCTTTTTTTGGGGTGGGGGGGGGGGATTTTCCCCTTTTCTCCCGGCCGGGTACAATTGGTGAAAATGTGTTAACATGATTATTTAAAAAATGTACTGACTCATATATATTACTGTATTTTATTTCATTTGTACTTATTGCAGCATTTAGTCATATCATTTATATCATAAAAACAAATAATGTATTTGATTTTGACAAAAATTGAATTCCTTACATTTTTTCCATGTTATTCCCACTAAAGAAATTCTATAAAGTGTACTTTGTTCAATCACAACTCACACTGCAGTTTCTCAGCATTCTCTGTGAATTACAGTACAGACAAGAATAAATGCTCTGTCTTTGCCAGAGGGTCCTAGACTCAGCTGTCGTTGCAGAGGCTACCTAAGATCACAATGAACATTTTAATCTGGTGAATTTCCCCTGAGTGGCGCAGATGGGCGGTAATGGGTGGATGACACACACACACACACACACACACACACACACACACACACACATACAGACACACACACTTTTTCTTGCAGCTCTTTTCTTTTTTTCCCTCTTTTTTGAATACTCACAACTGAATGACAATACAGTTAGAGTGCAAATGAGTGGCTAATTCAACATACAAGCATTGGACAATGTTTCATGACACGCAGAGAAAAATGGTCTTTGAACCATGAAAAATGCATCTCATTTTTGTAAATCTTTTTTTTTCATAAGGAGAAGGGGTGTAATAAAGATCTGAAATTGGATGGTGGGCTAAAGACACGGAGCTGCTATTTGATTGCTCATCTGATTGATTGTGTCATTTTCTTCTCTCCCGAAATGGCAGTCAAAAAAAGAAAAGAAAAAGAGTTTGGCTTGTGCTTCCATTGAGAAATGGGTGCAAGAGGAAGAGCAAACAGCAGCCACAACAGTAACGCTACATTTGCATTGTGAGGGTTTGTGGCAGATGGCAGACCACACGTCATGATTTTCAATATTGCATTTTTCAGTATTAATGTCAGTATACTGCTCCATCACTGCTGCTAACTACCATGTCTGAACTGAAATTGCTGATATAATTCATACTTTTTTCAGGATTGAAGCCAAACTGTGTTTAAAAAGAAAAATGTTTGTACCCAAGTGTGTGCACATGCACTGCTTGGCTAGTCTCCAAATGAAGATATGCTTGTAAAGAAGTGAGAGTTTTGTCCCTAAGACCATTCATTTTTTAAAATTCTGTGCAATATTTCCACAAGAGAAGTTTGAACTGTTTTGGAGTGCGGAACTTATTAAATCATTTCGGTAATATATAGAATAACCTGGGCATCAAACATCTCCAAATTAAACTGAAAGCGATAATAAGTTTGAATTTTTACCAGTGTCCACAAGGTGAAATCTCAAATTTATTAGATGCAGTTTGGCAAAAGGAGGGCTTCAAATGTAATGTTGCACAATGTGCTTTTGTGATTGCCTTCCCAAGAAACTGTTTGTCATGGATTTTGTTTAAGGTCATAAGGTCATTAGGAATGAGGGTCTATCCAGAAGGGCCGTATTTTATTAAAGAACCAAGAGCTGCCTTAACCTCTGGATGTGATGCATAACGGAAAAAAAAGAACAAAAAAATAAAATAAAAAATAAAGCTGCTGAAGAAACCAGGTTGTTAGATGAGAATATTTTACATTGATTATAATGCAGTTTACACCTGCAGGGCTATCACGGGGGAAAATGCCAGTATGTCTGCTAGGTGAGCATTGATCCCACTGCCCCCCCCCAGATGGAACAAAGCAAGTGCCTTGCTCCTGTCAGCACTTCTCACCTCACTCCACAACTCCTTCTCCTCAAGTGCCTTTCTAATAAGTGCCTTCTCGCACCGGTGGCTTTCTCTTAGTGCTCCGCGCATAAATCATCTTCACAATTATACATTTTGGGGAGCACTTCAGATTAGCCGGCTCCCGTATTAACATTCCCTCTCCCTGCTCTTCTTCTCTCACTTCTTACCTCTCCCTCTGCAGGACTATTTTGGGCTGCGTTCGGCATCTCTTGCTCAGGCTGAAGAGCTTGTTAGCAGTGCGGCGGGCCTTGGTGAATAACTGGTTGCTACTGGTCTCAAGCTGCCGGTAGCGCTGAAGCAGGTTGGCATCCAGCTTCCACAAGTGCTCCACGACAGATGTGTTTACATCGTAATGGGTTGGCAGTGTCTCAACGAAGTTTTGGAACTCCTCTGGTAGGAACAAAAGATGAATAAGTAAACTTTGGCTTTGGCCGAGAACCACAGGGTAACGTTGACTAGAAATCGGTCTATTTCTTATTGTTTTTTTTGTTGTTGTTTTTTTTTAGAATATCCCCCTCTTTTCTCCCCAGTTGTATCCGGACAATTACCCCCTCTTCTGAGCTATCCCGGTCGCTGCTCCACCCCCTCTGCCAATCCAGGGAGGGCTGCAGACTACCACATGCCTCCTCCGATACATGTGGAGTCGCCAGCCGCTTCTTTTCACCTGACAGTGAGGAGTTTCACAAGGGGGACGTAGCGCGTGGGAGGATCACGCTATTCCCCCCACCTCCCCCTGAACATGCGCCCCGACTGACCAGAGGAGGCAGTAGTGCAGTGACCAGGACACATACCCACATGCGGCTTCCCACCCGCAGACACAGCCAATTGTGTCTGTAGGGACGCCCGACCAAGCCGGATATAACACAAGGATTGAAACCAGTGATCCCCGTGTTGGCAGGCAATGGAATAGACTGCTACGCTTCCTGGACGCCCTCGTCATTGGATTTCTTTTGTTGTTTGGTTTTGTTTTGTTTTCTCAGAAGAATATCAAAGTGTAGTATTCCCAGAAAGTAAGTTTGGCTGTAAATTTCTCTGATTGCAGTCAGAGGAAAGACTTTCACCGTTTGTCATTTCTGTCAGGAGATCTTATGTTATTCACCACATGTTGGCAGCACACACCATCAAAGGAACCATGCTTTAATTAGACATGAGTGTGACTAAAAGCATGAAAAGGCTTTCACTGCTGTCATCAGTCTATAAGCAATATGGGTTACCATACTAGCTAGAAATATATATATATATATATATATATATATATATATAATTTTTTTTGTCAAATGGTAACCAAAAAGAAGTAAAAACAATCTCAATTGTCAAATGTTTTATGGGAGAAAAGAAAAAGCAAAACCTTTTGATCACTTGCAAAAGAAAAGTTTCTCAACTGTGACACAGGCACCTCAATTAGTGTCTTATCTCGCCGTTAAAACAGGAGCTCCACTCATTACATGTCAGCACCTCCTTATAATGCCTGTCTGCACTCTTCCACATCATTTGTTTTGCTTTGAAAAGGATAACTCAAAAAGAAAAGTCTTTCCCACAACCACAATGTATAAACTCCATGGGAATATGTGCTTTAACAACCTGTTTCTCCAGCACATTGCTTAATTTTTTCTTTAAACATTTTTCCCCTTTTCTCCCCAACTGAATTTTTTTAGCCAATTACGCCACTCTTCCGAGCCATCCCGATCATTGCTCCACCCCCCTCTGCCGATCCGGGGAGGGCTACAGACTACCACATGCCTCCTCCGCTGTATGTGAAGTCGCCAGCCGCTTCTTTTCACCTGACAGTGAGGAGTTTCACCAGGGGGACGTAGTGCGTGGGAGGATCACGCTATTGGCTGCTGCTGCAGTTACAAAAGCGCTATATAAATGCAATCCATCAATCCCCCCCCCCCCCGAACAGGCACCCCAACCAACCAGAAGAGGTGCTAGTGCAGTGACCAGGACAGATAACCACATCCGGCTTCTCACCCGCAGACACGGCCAATTGTGTCTGTAGGGACACCTGACCAAGCCGGAGGTAACACGGGGATTCGAATTGGTGATCTCCGTGTTGGTAGGCAACGTAACAGCCCACTATGCTACCTGGACACCCGCTCCATTTTTTTTCTTATTATCAGTTTAACTGGTAGATCTTTTGATTCGTAGTCTGACAGAGAGCATAAGAAAAACTCGCAGGTGGAAAGCTGAATAAAGGTTTAATTGCTTACCGTTAGAAAAAAATCTTGATGCAAGCTCAATGATTAATAGAAAGATGTCAAAAGCTTATTTTCTTTCCACTATAATCCCTGCTAAGTACATTTCTACATATATATTGACATTTTCAACAAACTCTTAAATTGTCACTGCCACCGCCAGCTAACTGCAGTGGCATTTAGAAGACCAGCTCACCAGATTCCTCAAAGTCCTTGTTGGTTAGTCGCCAGCTTTCTCTAATTCGCACGAGGCTGTTCTCCAAAGCTTGCAGGTCGGTATGAGGACAGTTACACTGGGGGAACGCAGGGCCACACTGGCACCAGCAGTCACCCATCTGGCACACAAACTGGCCCTCAGATTTACAGCCGATGTAGTTGAGGGCAGCTTGTACAAAGCGGCTATGTAAGTAGGCTGGCAGGATGACTTGTAGCCCTGCGGAAAACAAGAACGGTAGCAATGCTATCACAATGGCGCCCAGCGGACTGGAGCCATAGTTACATAACAATAACAACTACACTACTACTGCTAATGGTAACAGCAATAATAGTAATAATGGTATGGCACATGTGTAATCAAGTTTCTAAGATGCTGATGCTTGTTGAAGGATGTCTACCAGGAGAAATGAAATCAGATTCATGCATGGCGACATTACTTTTTTTTTCCAATAAGAAGCATTTTTTTTTCATGCTTCAACCATCACCTTGTATCACCTTACCCTCTTCACTCCATTTAAAAAACTTTTTTTTTGAGGGGGGGGGGGTTTCTCCCTTTTTGTCCCCAAATTGTATCCGGCCAATTACCCCACTCTTCTGAGCTGTCCCGGTCGCTGCTCCACCCCCTCTGCCAACCCAGGGAGGGCTGCAGACTACCACATGCCTCCTCCGACACACGTGGAGTCGCCAGCTGCTTCTTTTCACCTGACAGTGAGGAGTTTCGCCAGGGGGACGTAGAGCATGGGAGGATCACGCTATCCCCCCCCCCGCTCCCCCTCCCTGAACAGGTGCCCTGACTGACCAGAGGAGGTGCTTGTGAAGCGACCAGGACGCATACCCACATCTGGCTTCCCACCCGTAGACACGGCCAATTGTGTCTGTAGGGGCGCCTGACCAAGTCGGAGGTAACACGGGGATTCGAACCAGCGATCCCCATGTTGATAGGCAATGGAATACACTGCCACGCTACCCGGATGTCCTCCCTTTAAATATTTAACCTACCATGTGGCTCAAGGTTACCAGAGATTAGAAGAGATGAGAAATAAAAAAAAAAGACGACGACAACCAATCAAACAAACAAACCACAACAACAAAAGACACTGGCTTCCTTCATCCTCAAAAAGCATTCATCATTAATAATGCAAGTCCTCATTAGTGGGTTTGCAACAATGTAGTATAAGAGCGACAGGGAGAATAGAGAAAAACAGCTGTCTATCTGTTGTAGTTCTCTTGCACCTCCTCCACAATTTGGGACATGCACTATACCTTGGAGCTGAACCTTGTTCTCTGGACTGTGAACCAGCACGGAGCTGACGGTGTCCAGGTTGTCATAGTTACTGCATCCAAGCGGTCCAGTTCTGGTCTCCGTCACCTGCGTGAGTAGACATTAAAGACGTGTCAAGATCCCACGTGGTAATGACTTCTGATTTGTCATTTTATCGTGGAAGAATTTTGACTGTTGTCATCGACACGTATTCGTCTCACCTGCCAGGGCAGAGGTAGACATCACGTGTGTTCATGTTTGCCACATGAGATACACAAAAAAAATGAAATAAATAAAAATGGTAAATCTTTTTTTTGGTCAGCACTTGGTCCGATGGCTGAAACCAATCACTGTGATAAAACACTCAGTTTCTTGTCTATTCGCAGATTTTGATTCATCTTACCCTGTGTATCTGGGAGAAATACTTGTAAAGGAGGAGGTTTACGCATCAGCTGTTCATCCGTGAGCGATGAGTCACTCTAAAGTAATACTGAATATGTTTGCATCTTGAACGCCTCCTTTTGACAGACAGAATAATTCTGTGTGATCATCAAGTAGTAATCAACATTTCTTTCTTCATTTCACTTGGAACTGCTTCACTTTTCAAGGCACATCATAGCCAACAGTTGCTCAGACTGATGTTGAACTTAAAAGTTGTAAAACATTTCCCGGGAAATCGTCTCAAAATAGCACAGGTTTGAGCTCGAAACCTTCCAAACATCTTTCACTCAAACACTTACCGCCATACGTGTTTTTAATGAATACCATATGTAAGAGGTGATGCTGTACATTCCTCATAACCTATTCACTTTTCCCTCTCTCTCTCTCTCTCTCTCTCTCTCTCTCTCTCTCTCTCTCTCTCTCTCTCTCTCTCTCTCTCTCTCTCTCTCTCTCTCTCTCTCTCTCTCTCTCTCTCTCTCTCTCTCTCTCTCTCTCTCTCTCTCTCTCTCTCTCTCTCACACACACACACACTCAGGTCTTCAATCTGTCTGAATGCCGCACGCTGCAAAGTGGTTAATGAATGGTAGCCAGCTTGTTCCAAAATTAAATGGATAATATCTCTCATCTATCATGCTGATGCATAACCATAGGAACACACTCTTGGTACAGAGGGGGCACTTGTCTTCATTAACGGCTACTTACTATAACATCCAGGTATGTCCCTCAGGCTGATTAATGCATACACTCTCATACTTTAATAGCCACTTCAAATGGGAAAACGTTTGGCGTTTTATGCTAACGGTCAATAAAACTGCCGTTCTGTTCTGTTTCTTCACCGTCTTCATCTGCAAGTGGTGTTAAAGTTTGGCACAATGCATGGATGTGGGAGCCTTTTAAGAGCAGGTGTCATTTGAGAGGGTAAAAAAATCCCCACTGCTTGTGGTATTGCAATGTGTTATTTGAGCATTATAAGATTATTCGGTCACAATATGTGCAATGGGAGGGTGGCAGAACAGATGCACCGCTCTCTCAGAAGTTAAGAGCAAGCTATCTGAAGGATGCTCTCTGAAGGAAAGGGAATGTAGTACTCAATCCCAGTTCTTTGTTCACATATTAGCATTTTTGTGTCAATATATGGCCAAGTGAGGCGAGCCAAAAGGGCAAAACGAGATGTGCCAGCTTTGCTGTACTCTTCCTTCCTTCAGTCTCTCAAGAGAATTTGCTGCCAAGCTATTCTTGTTAAAACTAATTTGTTTTTAGTACCCGTTCAGCAATGGACTAAATAAATAAATAAATGGCCAAATCAGTGTGTGTGTGTGTGTGTGTGTGTGTGTGTGTGTGTGTGTGTGTGTGTGTGGTTTTTTTTAGGGTCCCCCCCCCTTTTTCTCCCCAATTGTGCTTGGCCAATTACCCCACTCTTCCGAGCCGTCCCGGTCGCTGCTCCACCCCCTCTGCCGATCCAGGGAGGGCTGCAGACTACCACATGCCTCCTCTGATACATGTGGAGTCGCCAGCCACTTGTTTTCACCTGACAGTGAGGTGTTTCACTAGGGGGACATAGCACGTGGGAGGATCACGCTATTCCCCCCAGCTCCCCCTCCCCCCCGAACAGGTGCCCTGACCAACCAGA
The DNA here is from genome assembly GCF_029633865.1 of Lampris incognitus. NCBI lineage: Eukaryota > Metazoa > Chordata > Actinopteri > Lampriformes > Lampridae > Lampris > Lampris incognitus. The sequence goes on from NC_079224.1 coordinate 22,279,774, forward strand.
GGAGGTACTAATACAGTGACTAGGACACATACCCACATCCGGCTTCCACATCTGCACACAGCCAATTGTGTCTGTAGGGACGCCCGACCAAGCTGGAGGTAACACGGGGATTTAAACCGGCGAATTTGTAATTTGTTATATTGGGCTATACAAATAAAATTGACTTGACTTGGTAGGCAACGGAATAGACCACCATGCCACCTGGATGCCCCTAATCTGTTTCTAAACCAAAGTATTGCCTATGCACAGTAAAACCAGTAGAAAGCGGGGATGCCAGGATGTAACTGATTAGAATTAGAAGTGAAATACGGAGATTAATACATGCATCCTACAAAAAATACTGAATCATAGCATGAGGCGATATGTAAAATATCATAATCATGATAATTACACAATACATATCTTACATATGCTAAAATACCATGTTTAATACTCCAACCAAGGTTCACTGGGCTGCTCAACCATTGAGCTGTTTTGCCATGTAAAATGTAATGTCAGACCAAAATTACTTTTCAAATATTACTCCCTCAGAACTCATTTTGTGAGAAAGCTGAGGCCAGAGATTTGCATTGTCATTAATTCATAGAGCAAAATTTTGCATCAAGAAAAGAAAATATCCAAATTTAAGCCTGATACAATACGGTTGAAAGTTGATAAATGGTAACACTGAATTACTGCCCAGCCCTACGGCATCACTGACAACATCTTATTCCTTATCAATAAAGCACTGCACCACCTGGACCCATCCTACCTCACTGATCTCCTTCTTCCCCACAACAAACCCGCCCGTTCACTCTGATCCGACTCCACCACTCTCCTTTCTATACCAAAAATTTAGCTCCGTACTTGTGCCAACAAGGCACGTGCTTATTCTCTGCCCATTTTCCGTTTCCGCCCAAAAGCCCCCCCTGTTCACTGGACCTGTCTACCAGTCTACCTGTTGCCACCTGTTCCTGGCATAAAGGGCTAGGACCTAGCATTATGCTTAGAGTTATTATAAGGTTGGTTTAATATAGAGTTTGGGTTTCTGGTATTTGTTTGTTTGCTGTTGATTGATTGTTTGTTTTTCTATTGCTTGCATTTTCCCATGTTCCATGTCTCCGGTTTTTGTGAAGCAACTTTGGGTGTCAGAAAAGCAGCATAGAAATTACATTTAATTGTTTACAGGCAGAGAGAAAATGGCCCAAAAAAACCTGCAATTCCTCCAAGTAATGCTATTAGCCGACACCTCCCATCTCTGTCTGCATAACAGTTCACATTATTCTTCCCTATAAGACTACTTATGCTAACAGCCCACCCATGCACATCAAATAACTCCACTTGACCCATTTGACCCCAGCCCAGTTAAAACTCAACACCTCTGACCCTTTCCCAGCTGAAGTGCCGGAGGTGGACAAACCAGAAGCTGCGGCAACATTGCTGTTGCCTGCAGGCATACAGCACATTGTTTTTCAATCTCCTAAAGGTTGCGGCGTATATTACAGCTTCCTTGACCTTAACATACCCGTATGGCCGTCGACGCGATCTGGAGGTGGTGGAGCCTCCTCAGAGTAGTCTCCCTGTCAATGAAGTAGGAAGCCGCCAGCTGGTGGAGGGCCTCCAGGGTCACTGGCCCCGTACCATTTAAGTTGCTCTTACCGCTACTGCTGACTTCAGCTCCCGGGGAAGAAGACTCCTGGCTCAGCTTTCTTTTGTCCACAAAAATCGTCAAAGACTCCTCCCCTGGTGACAGTCAGACAGAGGCAATAAGAGCTTCATTAGGCCAAACAGAGCCACACTAATCACAGTTCATTAGCATCTTTTCAGATAGTTTTGGAAAAGCGTGAGTGATTAAGAGCTGCAGGGGAGCTGAGGGTTTGTGTTAAGCATATGATTAAGCTGGGGCTCTGAATCTATCAGGCTCCTCAGGAAAAGAGAGATGATTCAAAATGACTCATGAGGCCCCCCTTAAGATCTTGCACTTGTATCTTGTACCAGTTTGTAATTAACTAAAAAGTAAAATTGTTCTTTGACTAACTCCACTTTTCTGAAAAGACTTAAATGAATTTCAGGCCTTAACAAGTTTCAATTATCACACTGCGCACATAAAAAGCTCACACTGAACCAAATTTACTAGTTGTCTTTAACTATTCTTGCGTTTAATAAGAAAATAAAGAACACGAAATTGGACCAACAAGTTCTACTTAACAAGCTTTGTCGACACGGTTATGATAAAAAAAATTTTTTTAAAAGCGAACGCATATGGCATGTGAGAAAGTGGTACAGTACAACTTTGTTTTGGGGGGGATCCAGTTTTGGGGGCCGTGGTGTTTTGATGTAGGGTGAATAAGAAACATCAAGCACTTATTTCTCTTTCCTCCTCCAATTACTTTTGCCATTCGAAGCTGGAGGAAATCTTATCTTATCTGGCCTGTTAAAAAGAAGAGGCTCTATCCAGCGACAGTTCTTGTGTGCTTTGTTGTTTAGAAGCAACGAATTGCCAAATATGTGAAAAAAAAACATATGAGACAGCTGTGTGAAGGTGGCTTGCTTTGAAGCTCACTGCACTGTACTATACTGTGTTTTAACCCAGCAACAGCACTGCTGGAGATCCGGGGCCTCCATCCTTGGTGCATCTAATTTTGAGCACTATCATGATGCTTACCCAAAGGGCTCATTATTGCACGGAGCCCTGTAAAAACACTTTCTCATCAGTGCCACCCTTGATTGTACCTCCTAGAGTAGCTGAGAGAAGGAGGTGGGTCCCGTATTTCTTGATTATGCTCTCCGTGATTGCCTGGGGGCTTGGCCGCCTCCCTAGCTGGCGAATGGTGCGCGTGAAGTCGGGGTCAAGGGGCAAAGCCAGGCCACTGTTGCCACGAAAGCTTTCCCGCCTCTCTACTGCCAGACTGTTGACCTTCCATCGACCAAACTCCCTGAAATTACCACAACACACATGCACACACACACACAGACACATGCACGCATAGACGCGCACAGAGATGCAATCACCATTATATGTTTTTCACCAGCACTTCTTTCTGAAAGTGTGTGGATTACACTTTTCATGGAGCTGCTTATTTTGTACAGAGTTTTGTCATTTTGTATAGGCAGATGAATGTTACTCCATGGGGAAGGTTTCAACACCAAAAAGACACTTTTAAAACTCTCCAACTGTCTCATTTAACTTCCTAAACTTATTTTAGGTGTGCCAAATGTCATCGTATCAATTCTAGACACTCACTGTACCCTTGTGACCACAATAAGACACATCCAGGAGCCACTGGCACACTCTCTCCCTGTCCTGCCATCAGCCAAACTCTCCCACACCGATGCCTGCTGCGTACTTCCCTTTACTCCTGGGAGGCAATCAAATCACTGACATGAGAAAATGATCAGCAAGGAAACAACTGGGGAATCAGGACAGAGTTGAGCGTGTCATTACTGCCAATCATCATAACAAGGGACAGGTTAAGTGGCTCTCCCAGGAGAAACAGATGGCCACTATAGATGAGCCCTAAGGTTTAGCCTACAGCCAATTCACAGACATGCATACATGGGAAATGGAGACTTTGACGTAGGAACTAACTTAGACGTGTACAGTTTTCTGACCTGAGGGAACATGTAAATGAAATCAAAACACATTCTTGGCAAAAAAAAAACCCCCAAAAAACAAAACAAAACAAAACAAAAATAAAAAACTATCGAGGGAACAGCGATAAGGAGTGGACTGTCAGTTTAATCTCTTCCTTTGCTATATGTCTGTAGGCAAAGTGACATGCGGCATGATGTTGTTTTCTGCCTCTGTGACTGATTGAAGAACGTGTGAGGATTTACTGCAGCCCCTTAAGCCAGCACACATGAAGACATGCTGTGTGCAACACTTAGAAAGCTGTGCCAAATATGAGTATGGTATTCTTTTAATGAAGAAAAAATACACATGACCTCCTACTTAGGGCTGGGCAATATATCGCTATTATATCGATATTGTAATATGAGGCTAGCTATCATCTGAGATCTTGGATATTGTAATATCGTGATATGACATAAGTGTTGTCTTTTCCTGGTTTAAAAGCCTGCATTACAGTAAAGAGATGCAATTTCTGTACTTATTAGAGTGTTGTGCCTGTTATGTTATTTGTCTCTACCTGTTTTGGACATCATATCCACATTACTAATGAGTGTTTATCAAAGGTGTCATTGTATGACTATTTTGTGAGAGCACCGATAGTCATCTCTACAATATCGTCATAATACTCATATTGAGATATTCGGTGAAAAACATTGTGATATTTGATTTTGTCCATGTCACCCAGCCCTACTCTTGCTATATATATATATATATATATATATATATATATATATATATATATATATATATATATACATACTATATATAGCGTTTTTTCCCGAAACCGTCAATGGTGTTGTGAGTGCTCCACTAATGTGGTGTGGAATATCAACACGGATACAGGAAAAAAGATTTTAATATATTGCAGTACATGTACTGCAATGTATTAAAATATTTTTTGTGAAAAAAAACATTAGCAGCTGATGAGTGCATGGCGCACGAAACAGGCCTATACTGCAATGTATTAAAATCTTTTTTTCTGTATCCACGTTGATATATATATATATATGTATACACACACACACACACACACACACACACACACACACATATATATATATATATATATATATATATATATATATATATATATATATATATAGTGTTTTTTCCCCCAAAACTGTCAATGGTGTTGTTATAAGGCTCAACTAATGAGGAGCAGAACACAGATACAGGAAAAAAAGTTGTAACACACTGCAGTACAGACCTGTTTCGTGCATCGCGCACTCATCAGCTGCTAATGTGGTTAAACAAAGAATCATACAGTTTACGACCACTTTAGCAGCTGATGAGTGCGCGATGCACGAAACAGGTCTGTACTGCAATGTATTAAAACTTTTTTCCCATATTTTGGTTGATATATATATATATATATATACACACACACACACACACACACACACCACACACACACACATACACATATACAGTGCATCCGGAATGTATTCACACCCCTTCACTTTCCCCACATTTTGTTTTGTTACAGCCTTATTCCAAAATTGATTAAATTCCCTTTTTTTTCTCATCAATCTACACACAATAGCCCATAATTACAAAGTGAAAAAGGTTTTGTAGACATTTTTGCAAATGTATTAAAAATATAAAACTGAAATATTGTATGTACATAAGTATTCACACCCTTTGCTATGACACTCAAAATTGAGCTCAGGTTCATCCTGTTTCCACTGATCATCCTTGAGATGTTTCTACATCTTGATTGGAGTCCACCTGTAGTAAATTCAATTGATTGGACATGATTTGGAAAGGCACACACCTGTCTATATAAGGTCCCACTGTTGACAGTGCATGTCACAGCAGAAACCAAGCCATGAAGTCAAAGGAATTGTCTGTGGACCTCCGAGACAGGATTGTATAGAGGCACAGATCTGGGGAAGGGCACACATTTTTTTTTTATAGCTTTGAAGGTCCCGAAGAGCACAGTGGTCTCCATCATTTGTAAATGGAAGAAGTTTGGATCCACCAAGACTCTTCCTAGAGCTGGCCGCCCAGCCAAACTGAGCAATCGGGGGAGAAGGGCCTTGGTTAGGGAGGTGACCAAGAACCCGATGGTCACTCTGACAGAGCTCGAGCATTCCTCTGTGGAGATGGGAGAACCTTCCAGAAGGACAACCATCTCTGCAGCACTCCACCAATCAGGCCTTTATGGTAGAGTGGCCAGACGGAAGCCTCTGCTCAGTAAAAGGCACATGACAACCCGCTTGGAGTTTGCCAGAAAGCATCTAAAGGACTCTCAGACCATGAGAAACAAGATTCTCTGGTCCGATGAAACCAAGATTGAACTCTTTGGCCTGAACGCCAAACGTCACATCTGGAGGAAACCAGGTACCTCTCATCACCTTGCTAATACCATCCCTACAGTGAAGCATGGTGGTGGCAGCATCATGCTGTGGGGAAGTTTTTCAGCGGCAGGAACTGGGAGACTAGTCAGGATCAAGGGAAAGATGAATGGAGCAAAGTACAGAGAGATCCTTGATGAAAACCTGCTCCAGAGCGCTCAGGGCCTCAGACTGGGGCGAAGGTTTACCTTTCAACACGACAATGACCCTAAGCACACAGCCAAGACAACGGAGTGGCTTCGGGACAAGTCTGTGAATGTCCTTGAGTGGCCCAGCCGGAGCCCAGACTTGAACCCCATTGAACATCTCTGGAGAGACCTGAAAATAACTGTGCAGCGATGCTCCCCATCTAACCTTACAGAGCTCGAGAAGATCTGCAGAGAAGAATGGGAGAAATACCCCAAATATAGGTGTGCCAAGCTTGTAGCTTCATACCCAAGAAGACCTGAGGCTGTAATCGCTGCCAAGGGTGCCTCAACCAAGTACTGAGTAAAGGGTGTGAATACTTACGTACATGCAATATTTAAGTTTTTTTTATTTTTAATAAATTTGCAAACATTTCTACAAAACCTTTTTCGCTTTGTCATTATGGGGTATTGTATGTAGATTGATGAGGGAAAAAAAAGGGAATTTAATCAATTTTGGAATTAGGCTGTATCATAACAAAATGTGGGGAAAGTGAAGGGGTGTGAATACTTTCCGGATGCACTGTGTGTGTGTATATATATATATATATATATATGTGTGTGTGTGTGTGTGTGTGTGTATAAAAAATCAAGTGAGTCAAGTAAAAGCTGATGATTGCTTATGGCATGAAACAGGCTTGTACTGTCTCATGCAGAATTTACTTGACTCACTGGATTATCTTGCTCGTTATTTGTTGAGCACTTTCCCTACCGGTGAGTGTTTTTTTTTAAACATAGTTATATATATATATATATATATATATATATATATATATATATATATATATATATATATATATAGCGCTTTTTTTCCCCCTTTTTTTCCTGGAAACTGTCACGACCCTGAGAGCAGGATAAGCAGTTTGGATAATGGATGGATGGATTGGTTGGATGTATCACATGTATTCTTTCAGCCACAAGAAGGGAAGCACATTTTCGGTCAAATTCTGCAGTTACACTGAAAATGGCCCATAGCTTTTCAGTTTTACATTATTAGCTTAACTTTCACATCAGCAATAGTTCTGTAAAAGCAGTAATTTCTGTAAGAAAGGGCGGATATCTCATTTTGGAAGGTAACTCTTCAAGTAGACTGCTGGTCAGATATGCTAGCTGGCAACTTGAGGGTTGCAAGTTAGACTTTTCACACATGAAGGTCAGACAAATGCGAAGGAAAATGGCAGCCCCCCGGACTTACAACAATTAACAGTCCCTTCGCAGGGGACATAAACACCCAGGGTTTGATACACCTCTTCCTTTATTGTCAACACAGTTGTGCATGGCAAGTATAACTATTAGACAGGTGCAACATCAAACCAGAGCATTACCATCTTTGTGCACCAGGTGCTTTGAAAATACAGAAATTTCACTGACCGAGATTAAACCCAATATCCTGCTCCCACTAGGTAAAACAGGAGATGCCAAAAGATTACTAAAATGACACACTGACCTTTTCTAATAATGCACCTAAGGTAAGTACATGTTGTAAAGAGTATTTCACAATGGTAAGAGATTATTATAACATCTAACAACATTATAACAGTTAAGCATTCACCTCTCAGTGGAAAGCATGCTAGAAATCATGCTTTCCTTCTTTTTATCAGCAGTGAAGACTCACATTACTGTGAGTAGGGCATACAAAACTCTAAACCAAAATGCTGTAAAGCTCTGTGAGGCATTTTATAGTCCTCTATATGAATGTGACTTGATTTTTCAGTAAAACATTCCGACGTTCTGGTAATGCAGAAATGTAACAAGACAATATGGTGATCCAAGTTCAGTTCATAGCATCACAGTAGCAATATAGACTCGTGTGTGTGTGTGTGTGTGAGTGCGTGTGTGCATTTGTGTACGTCAAGTGAACTCTGATTATGCAGCGGCCAGTGATCTTCTGCTGTGAAGTATGCAGAGATCCAATTAAAATGCACTGACAAGGCAGGTCTGGTTAGGCAGCAGTGTGTCATGGCAAATCTGAAAAGCTTGACGCTGCTAGGAAGGAATACTGAGACCAAAGCAGCAAGAATCACTCTTTCCAGCCTCAAGGGTAAATACCAGGGACTCTGAATCGCACAAAAATTCTAACATTGGCCACTGTATGATCATAGTATTATACAAAATAGGTTTTGAATCCATTTCTTTTAGGGCTATTTTGAAACATCAGCAACAGTGGATTTTCCTGTGCTCACAAGACAAAGGCCAAATGTGGTAATGAGGTTTTTGCTGTGCTGTGCAGTAGAAGTGTTTAAACTTATTTTGCAAAAAAAAAAATGCTGCTTGTTGAGCATGGCTTGAAGGGTACAGAACTTTGCAGCTGAATGTGCCCTCTTCAAAGTTTTTGAGTACAATGCCCTCTTTGCATTCCTTTACCCACACGCACGCACGCACACCAGAATAACTTCTATCACAATAAGTTCAAATTCACAATCAGTTTTAAGGCTTTTACACACCGGGGCCATGACGAAAGAACAACACGAAAATGCCAAATATTCACCTGCGAATATCAAAACTATTCAGGCTACGGTCACACATGCGCCTGCCTAGGCGACATTCGTATCTTGTCGTGTTGAACGGGGCCAGCACAGGATGTGACGCACACGGAAATCAGTTTGCAGGTTTGTAGTCCGTTTGAATAGACCACTGCACTTCCGCGTTCGAACGTTAGACCGGGGGGGAGCTAGAGGGGGATAGAAGCCGGCAAGTTTGAACACGGTTTAAATGGCTAACTATGTCGCTACGTTGGCTGCTGTGGACAAGAACCGATATTTGCGAAAAATTCGCAGTATCTGTGGCCAGTGTCCTTTCAATCGAACAGGGGAATGGGTTAATAACCCCACTCATGCATTACACCTTGAAATTATAAAAGGCAAAAATTAAATCACACAACATGACCTAGAGCAGCCATGGGGAAAAGACATAGGAACTAGGCTACATTTTCAACAAATGTTTGCATTTTATTCAATTATTACTTTTTACTAGATTACACATGACTGCATACAATGATGCATGATATGCTACTCAATAAGGATGACATAATAATGTGATAACAATGTTTGCATTTTAGCTGGGTAAGGGAGACCGGGGTAGTTACCCCTTGTTTCTAGGAAAGACAAACAAAATTGAGCATGTGACCAATTATTCAGGGGGGAGGGACCATTTTATGATTTTTAATGGATAAAAATACATATGGGTTTGAAGAATGTGATCCCATTCAGACAGGTTTAGCTAACTGTGGAATTCCATATAGCCACCAGCTCAAAATGTAGAATAGACGTAACCTATTAATAGCTAGTTAAACTAGCTAACATTACCAGTGATGAAGTGCAGACCGCAGACGTAAACATGTTTGCTGTCAGGATCCCAAAGTTGTCCATCCTTGTCTTTCCTTCTGATCGCCTGGAGCCATTTCAATCGTTTTTCTCCCTCTTTCTGCCTTTTAGGCAATACAACAAAACGAATATTTGGGTTGTTTTCCTTGTTAACAGTATAGTCCACCACACAGCAACTTTTGGGCATCGTAGCTACGGCTAGGCTGCGTATCTAATACAGTGCGGCTTGGCGGCTTGGGTTTTCTATCCCCCTCTCCTGGCGTCCTGTTGTCAAGGTACCCGGAAGTGTTCCGGTGGTCTATAGTTTTCGGTCACACAAGAGCGGTCGTTGGTTTTGCGACGGGAAAGTGTACACTGAAGTCCAGAGATAATTCTCACTTGAACATGATATCATAGTTTTATGGACAAATACAGAGGAAGAACATTGGTGTACAAGTTATATAAGGTAACATATTTGTCCATCCATTAGCCAAACCGCTTATCCTGCTCGGGTCGCGGGGATGCTGGAGCCTATCCCAGCAATCATTGGGCGGCAGGCGGGGAGACCCTCTGGACAGGCCTGGCGGACATATTTGTATACCGCGAAATAGGAGTTGATGTTATTAATGAATTTTCCGTTTATTCACGTTCAATGCCTGTCTTTCGACTCACAACCAGTCAATCAGCATCTCTTGTGGGGCAGTTAGTAGTTTTCATGGGCAATGTCATACAGTACTGGCTAGTTAGACACAGCAACATTCAAAATCTCCGTCCTCGCTCGCTAAGAAAACTACAGCCAATTACAGCCGGGAGGGGGGGGGGGTCAATCACACTCATTTGCTATTGGTTGAGGCTACAGATTAGCCGGTCAAAGTTCACCAAATTTGAACTCCACGCGAGGTCAAGATCCCCCCCCCCAAATGTTCCCCCTTTTTCTCCTCAATTTATATTTGGCCAATTACCCCGCTCTTATTTTCTTTTCTTTTTTTTTAGCCGTCCCGTTCGCTGCTCCACCCCTTCTCTGCCCCGATCCGGGGGCGCCCCGACCGACCAGAGGAGGCGCTAGTGCAGCGACCAGGACACGTACCCCCATCCAACTTCCCACCCGCAGACGCGGCCAATTGTGTCTGAAGGGACGCCCGACCAAGCCGGAGGAAACACGGGGATTCTACTCGACGATCCCGTGTTGGTAGACAACGGAATAGACCGCTACGCTACCCGAAGTGAAGATGCGAACCCGGAAGCGGATGTTTTATTCGCCCCTTCGCTCGTTTAGAATGAAAGTGAACGGGAGGCGGGTATTAGTCAATGCTAATTTCGCGCATGTGTGACCCTAGCCTTCTGTCGCAATTTCGCGACGGGGACGAAACCCGGCAGGGTACAGGTACGGCGTTGCGGTGCGCAGGGCTCTCCTCTTCTTCGGTGTCGCGGGAATTGGGGGGGGGGTGTCCCTGGGGGGATCCCGCTCGTTGCCGGTCCGGCCCCCGCCGGGCGCACTTCCTCCGTTGGGGTGCGCCGCGAACTGTTGTGGGTCGGCAAAGAAGGGTTGTCTTGCCACCAGCTTTACTCCATTCAAAAGTAAACTCCGTAAGCTACTCACTATCCTGATAACCTATTTGTTCAGCGATGCCCCTCCACACATTGTCCTTGAGTTCATGTCTTTATATTTTTTGTGTCCTTTGTCATACAATACAGGGCGATGAAAGACAACAGGTCCGCCATTGTCATTAGGAGTCGTGACGTGCGCCCGTTCCGCGCAACGTGATTGGTTGATTACTTTATTCAAGGCGCGAAAGCTCAGAAAACTCGACCTCTTTCAAAAAAAACATCGCTTTTTCGCTGCGTAATATTCGTGATCCGTGTGAAAGCAAAAAAATATATACGAACTTGCGGATTAATCGCGCGAAAATAAAACAAAACGTCCCCGCTGTGTACGAAGAAGCTCTAAAGGCCTTTAGAGTGTCTTCCACTCTGCGGGCTGCCAATGTGTGTAAATTATTTTACATGTGAAAATATGTGGTTACGCTCTATTTGATTTGTTAAATCCCCTTGAGTTAGGAAAAACCCTCAATGTTGGGGTCATTACTGAGATGACCATTATCACTATTTTGGAGGGTGAGACAATGGAAGCAGCTACAGTCACACGCACGCACGGGCGCGCATGCAAACACACACACATAGGACCCCCCCCCCCCTTCCTCACCTGTAGATCTTGTATCTGGTGCTAAAGCCTTGCTGGTATCTTTCTACCGACTCTGTGAACTCCAGAGATTGGTGGAAGGGCCCTTTATCCGACAGCAACCATCCCAGGGAGCCGGAGACACCGTCATTGGGTCCAGCGGGGGCTCCGGCCCCCGCCGTTGCTGCTGCTGCTGCCTTGGTCCAGCAGCAGAGCCACAGGCTGAGAGCAGCCCACTGCCATAGCACAACCAGAGACAGCCGTCTAAGACCGATTCCCTGACCGCTCATGCTTCACCCAGCGACACCTCATTCTCTCCAAACTTCACCCCTGGTCCTATAGCAGGTTGACAGACCCTGAGGGATTCAAGATTTTATTTTATATATTTTTTTCAGACTTGATTGATCAGATGTGCGGAATTACTGCACAAAACCTCAAAACAAACAAACAAAACAAGCAAACAAACAAGCAAGCAAGCAATCGAAAAACTATTTTACTTTATTATTAGTGTGACGTATACGTACACTAAACTCAATACTCGCGCTTGACTCTTGCATCAAACATCACAGAAGCCCGCTGGAAAGGAAACTGTATATTTCCAATCCGATAAACACGATCGCATCTTTTAAGAGTGGAAATATGGCAGCGGGGTCTCTTACCTGATTTTGCAATGGGACATAAAAGAAATGCGTATCAGAAATAAGTAAACTCTTGGAGCCGTAGCGTGTTGAAGACCTCCCGCTTTTAGAGCTCCGGTGTTTTTGGAAAAAGGAAGAAAAAAAATCTTAAGCTGCAGACCGAATCGAAATAACGGGGATTTCTCTCGCATCAGTGTTTAGACACAGTCCAGCGTCCGCGCGGCTACAGATGGCAGGTGCTCTGTTTAAACGCAGGCTGCTCCAGCCCACACGGCGAGGAGAGGAAGGTGTCAGTCCACACGGCCACCAATTCCGCATTCCCGAAGTCTTTCGCTGATGTGTGTGTGTGTGTGGGGGGGGGGGGGGGGGAAAATTAACGTGCAGTTATTTATTTATTTATCTATTTATTTATTTATTCCCACGCCTGTTAATATAGTATATGCTCCTACAAGAATAGCTCTTGTGGTGGGAAGCAGTAGTTTCTGTTCTCCATATCAGCCGGTGGATGAATGAGACTGGTTTGAGGGGGAGGTTTTTTTTCAGATCATTAAGGCTGGCAAGTTCCTTGTATGTGCCTCAGTTTGTGAAGTGCATTCAGCTTGTGAAGAAAGTCTAATTGCTATGATGATGAAGATGACGATGAAGATGACAATGATGTAGTTCTATCAGGGATCTTTCATTATCATCCATCCCCATCATCTCTGACACAATTATTCCATCCTCATCATCATTTGCTATCAGCATGTGTCCTCACTTTGAAGATAGCACATGTAACGTTTTACCAGTAGCCTATTATTAGGCTAATTATTTCCCAAAAGTTTTCCCTTCCACTGCTGTGCTTCAATTTCAAACTAGATTCAAAGTCAGGACTGTGACAAATTAGCTTGTATGGGCACAATGACATATTCAGTTTTACATCCATAGCAGTGTTTACTCCACAATAAATTACAGCGGAAATCACCTTTGGTCTCGGCGTCCCCCCACCGCGAGGGCTGCCAAAAGTCAGAGATTTACTCCAGAAAATCTGTGAACTGCTACATGTGAGAATTATGTACTTACACTCTGCTTGATTTGTTGCGTCGCTGTGAGTGAGGAAAAACCCATAATGTAGGTGTTATCAAGATGATGTACACCCTTTTCACACAGCGAGGGGTCAGCCTGCAGTAGGAGCAGCTACAGTCAGTGAGCTGTGTTGTTGACACGCGCGCATGCTTGAACGCACGCACACATGCGCAGTTTTCCTACACTAGTGAGGTCCCTCATTTTTGTGCATTAATTTCTCTAGCCACGTATCAGAGCGACATGCCTAACTTTAACCCTTACACTAATTTTAACTTAATCCTAATTCTAAACTTAATCCTAAACCCCATGCCTTAAACCTAAAAAGTCAGGACCGGCCAAAATGTCCTCACTTAGCAAAAATGTTCCAACTCCTTTAAGTTAAAAACTCAAACTGGTCCCTACAATTACCGTATAGCTGAACAAGAACACGCACGCACGCATCATTTTCCCCTCTTTGTAACATCAAAACCCACTTGACACAGAGTTGACATGGATTTCAGACAAATGAAAACAGATTGGCATTAAAAGAAAATTCGTCTCCCAGGAGCCCGCACAGGAGGCCGGGGGAAGGATGTCTAATTAGACTCCCAGGTCTAATCCCCGGGGAGGACAAGCAATGCCCGACGACCAAACTCTTTTGATTAGCGCTCTTATCGTTTATGGTACACATTGCCAGGAGAGCACTCTGCTTTGCTTGTTTTTTTTTAAGCTTATCTTGTAATCTTCCTTGTCATTCAAACCGAAAAAGCGATTGACAAGGGTTGACCTCTTCGCAGCCCTGTGTTAAATGGGCTGCAAAGAGAGAGTCTGGTTTCCGCTATTCTGTTGAATCAATAGTCTGCTCCCATTGATTCTCCTTACTTTAATGTTATTTGGCAAGTGCCGCCGAGAATGTCAGGGGACTTTTCATTCTCATTCAAACTCAAATTGAGACAGTCAATTCAATAACGAGGGGTCACGTCTTCGCGGCCTCGATAGCTATAGTCACAATCGCCGCTGACACGTGCCTGGACAGTCTCAATCAACTCGAGGCAGCTCCCTTTTAACTCTAACCAAGGATGCAATTTTTCTCGTAACCGTCTGTCAGGGGGATTTGCCCACCCCGCTAGCCGATGTTGGCCTGCTGCTGATCCCAGATGACATGGACGCGTACAACTGCGTGCACAACAAAAGGAACACATTAAAAATTCCAACTCTCCTGCAATTTGTGCGGGGAAAGGGTAGAAAAAAAATAGAAGGCGTCCAAATGAGCTTTTCCCTCAGGGCTGTAGACTGTTATGGTTCCTGAAATCTGGGTCTTTGTTGTCTGTATGTACAGCAATTGAAAAGTTGACCCCCCTCCCCTCCCCTCCCCTGCTCTTTCCTCCACACTCCTTTGCCCCCCCTTTCACGCTCTCTATCCTTGTTGCCTACTCCTGACATGTGCTCCCTCCTGTCCAACCCCCTCCCACCGGCACTTTGCGTCTTCCTCTCCTTCACCATGCGCCATCAGCTCCCCTGCTTCTCCTCTTCTTATTCTGTCTCTTCCACCACCCCACCCCACCCACCCACCCCCGCGCGCTCACCCCTTTTCTCTTCTCTACTGCCTGCTGAGTTGTACCGGGCTGGTTTTCATTTTTCTTTCTTTCTTTTTCTTTTTTTTTTTAATGCGCTAAGAGTTGCCTGCAATACAGCCAGCCGTGGCAGAGGTAAAATGAAAGCGTGGAGAGATTTTGAATGGCCAAAGCACAATTCTCTGTCCAGAGGGTTGACGTGAGTGGGCTTGATGTGGCGTTGGTGTGAATGTGGCCGAGTCTGGCTTGGAAACATGCGATGTGTCAAAACAATCACAAGGAAAGAATGACAGGTTGTTGTTTTTTTTGCTTCCTGCCCTTGGTACGAATTGACGAGGGAAAGTGTGTGTGTGTGTATGTGCGTGTGTGTGTGAGCATGTGTGTGTGTTTCTGTGTGTGTGTGCGTGTGAGCAGCGTTGGTGATGGCAGGAGTTGGGGGAGCAGGGCACCAACACCTACACCTAATGGTACGATGCGAACACTTTGGCATGAAGCAGGACTGGCTTGACATTTGATTGTAACTGAAAGGGGGGAAAAATGTTGTCGTGCTTGGCACAGTCTCGGTTAAAGTGATATCGAAATTTTTTGAGTTTGCTCATGAGCACTGTTATCTCCCAAAGAGTAATGTGCCGGGTCCTCTGTTTCAGCTGATAACATATTACAGCTCTCCCCTGACTACACATTTGTTCTGCTTGATAATTACTTATTCGGCGCCGTTATTGTTGAAGATTGAATTGCAGCTGATGACTGAAGTGTAAAATAGATTATGGGCCACACTTATGCTGTGTGGCCATTGTTGTTTCAAAGTGCCTGCAAATGGAAAAGCGATGCAGCTTGGCAGGTGATGAATGTGTGAATGAGGATTAGGTCTTGGCTGTGCCAATCCCATTTACCCTGGAATGAAGGTAAGTATTAGGACGTTCCTGTTCTCGCGTACCATTTAGACCTCATAATCTTTGACTTTTATTTTTTTATTTGATATTTTCATTTAATTTCATCAAGAAAGTTTCATGTCAGACCTTCAGGAACACGTATTGGCCAAACTCTGGCACTCAGATCAAACTTATTATAAGCAAATGTCTCATCATGATAATAATAATGATAACAAAACAAAACAAAAAGTACTCCGTAGCTAACCTAACTAAGCCGCAATATTTAGAAGAGAGCTCAACCTCCCTGCGACACCGCAACCTGAAAATGAAGATCCACCTATCTACGCCTGAAAAGTCAAACAAAAAGCAAAGTGTCACGCCCAAGAACAAATGAAACGAAAAATGGGAAGGGAAACAAATGCACAGGCAATACCCAAAAAGAGTAGGTGAGAAAGATGTAGACCAACATATGACCAGTCAATGGCTCAAAACAGCTGGGCTGAAATCTGAAACAGAGGGCTTTAACATCGCTGCCCAAGACCAGGCCATCAAGACCAACTACTACCGGAGCAAAATTCTCAAAGATGGCACAGGCCCAGCGTGCAGGATATGTGGTCAATTCCAGGAAACCATTGACCATATCGTGGCAGGGTGCCCTGAGCTGGCCAAAACTGAATACCAACAAGGCACAACAAGGCCGCCACATACCTGCACTGGAACAGCTGCAAAGAATTCAACATCAACACAAAAGAAAAACGGTACGAGCACAAGCCCCAAACAGTAACAGAAAAAGACGACATCACAATCTTATGGGACATGCCAATACAGACAGATAGTGAGATAAAGGCCAACAGACCAGACATCATCATCAAGAACAAAAAAGAAAAAAGCTGCCTTCTCATTGACATGTCCATCCCGACTGAAAGGAACATCTCAGTAAAAGTAACTGAAAAACTGCTGAAATATAAAGACCTTGAAATCGAGATTGAACGAATGTGGGGAATGAAAACCACAACAATACCAGTAGGAGCCCTGGGACTTGTAAAAAAAGGGATGGAGAAATACACCCAATGGATCCTGGGTAACATCAGAATACAAGAACTACAGAAGATCGCACTACTTGGAATATCTCATGTCATAAGAAAGGCACTATCCATCAAATAGACTTCTACCTCATTCTAACCCGAGGCCCAAGGAATGGGCCCGGTTATTATGTTGTATCATGGCATGAAGTTAAAGGAAATTTGTATAATAATAATAATAATAATAATAATAATAATAATAATAATGGATTACATTATAGTGCTTTTCTAGACACCCAAAGCGTTTACATGGAAGAGAATATTGAACCCTTTTAGGGACACATGCACATATCTTAAAGTGTTCATAATAAATTCATATAATACATTTTCGATTTTCTATGAGATTTCATATCCCTTTCTATCACACTTTCATTTTATTCCATATTGCAATGGGGGCAATAGAAGGTAACGGTGGGATAGTAGGTAACGGAGCTAATAGAAGGTAACAGGGTGGGATAGTAGGTAATGGAGGTAATAGAGGGAAATAGGGCGGGATAGTAGGTAACAGGGGTAGTAGAGGGTAACGGTGGAATTGCCACCACAAATGAGCAAATGGTGAATAGTAAAAAGAATTCAAAACCTAAAGTAGATGATTCAGGTGAGTATATTAAAAATCCTACATTTCAATCACCAAACATAAAAGTAGGGAAAACTAACCCCTGATCAAATACAAGGACAAAGATACAGTAACAAAACACACACTCAGAGGCCACTTAATTAGGTACACCCATCTGGAATTGGGCAGAACTATCACCCTATCACCTCCAGAATACCCTAAACTCTTTGTGGCTTGAAGCCACTAGAAATAGTCCTTATGGATTTTGGTCCATCTGCACTCAATAGCATCACACATGTATTATCACATTCATCAGCCTTATGTTCATGCTGCAAACCTCCCATTTCACCTCATCTCAAAGGCACACTATTAGATCGAGATTTGGGAACAGATTGAGATGCTGTCCCCAGATAGCATATTCCAACTTGTAGACCACTGGAAAACACTGAAGTCACTGTCATGTTCATGGAACCAGCTTATGAAGAGGCATGTTTTGTGACATGGTGCATTATCCGGCTGGAAGTGGCCATTGGACAACAGGTAGTCTGTGGCCATAAAGATATGCACACGGTGAGTAACAATGCCCGAGTATGCTGTGGCATTTAAATGACGCTCAGCTGGCATTAAGGTGCCTCATGTGTGCCAAGAAACCATTCTCCACACCATTACACCAGCAGCAGCACACCAGCCTGTGCTGTTGACGCAAGCCAAAAGTCACGGATTCATGCTGTTTACACCATATTGTGACCCTGCTATCTGCATGTCACGGCGGAAATCGAGATTTGTCAGACAAGGTCATGTTTTTCCAATTTACACTCATCCAATTTTGGTGATCCCAGGCCCACCGTAGCCTCCTTTTCCTGTCCTTAGCTGACAGGAGTAAAACCGGGCTTGGGCTTCTGCCGCTTCGAGGTTTCATGTGTTGTACATTCAGAGCAGAGGTGTAAAAACCAGGTCCAGAAAGTAAATGTCCAAACCGTATATTTGCTCCAACCATGTTACTAAACCAGCTGATTTCATTAAGTAGTCTTCCCTGCCTAGTTGAGGAGTGGTGTTGACTAGAATCTGCTGGTGTAGTGCATTAGTGGAGCAAATACATGGTTTGGACTTTTACCTTCAGGACCTGGTTTTTACACGTCTGATTCAGAGCTGGCCTCCTGCACACCACTGCTGTGAAGAGTGGTTATCTGAGTATTTTAGATCTTCCTGTCAGCTTGAGCGCATCTCGAAATTTACTAATCTCTCTCATTAACAAGGCGTTTTCACCCAAAGAACTACTGCTAACTGGTTGTGATTGGGGTCCCCCCCCTGCACAATTCTCTGTAAACTGGTCAACACGCCAACTTCTGGAGAGTTACCATCCTGCTGGTTTTCACTCCAGCCCTAATTTAACACATCTGACTCAATTAATCAAGGTCTTAGTATATGGACTTGTTGCTTAGCTGATTCATTTGATTCAGGAGACGGATAATTTGTGACTGTAAGAGCGGACAGCTCCGTTGGACCACTTTGGAGAACTGCTGTCTGTTGGAGTGCTATTTGACTGTCGCTGCCGTGTCTTCCGCGCTCTGCCGAGCGTCCATCACCCCCCTCGTCCTTCTCCCTCTAAATCAGTGATACTCAAAGTGTGGTCCGCGAGCGCCCCCAAGTGGTCTGCGGGAGGATTGCAAAAAAATCGTGTTTCTCAAATCACCTTCATCTGCGTTCCAATGCAAAGTTACGAGTACAGCTGTTTTCTAAATGTTTTCTAAATTAAAAGTGAATCAAAATGTAGCCTAAATAAGCCTAAGAATTTTGTTCAATTTGTCTAATGCAAACCTGCGTTTTGAGTCATGTCTCTTCGGTTAGCCTGTGTTACCTAGGTTACCTAGTTAGCTTCCATTCCAATAACAGGATTTTCATATCAAAGACCTCCTGACTATTGTGAAAATTAAGTAGAATCTAACAAAGAGTGAAGTGAACCGTTCAAAATACAAACATCATGGATCGGTGGCTGAAGAGAAAATCCGGAGAAACGACGAACAATGTAAGCAACAAGGGGCAAAGACTTCCTTCTCACATTGAGCGCGTCAGTGTTAGCATCGAGTCCCATAGTGCTAACAGTTTGCAGCAGGAGCTAGCGCAACACTCTGAAAAAGCCACTGCAAAAGTGAAACGTAAATACAGTAGCGATTACATTCAATTTGGATTTTTCTGGACTGGAGATGTTGAGGATCCAAAACCTCATTGTGTTGTGTGCTATGACATATTAGCTAATGAAGCAATGAAACCTGCCAAACTCAAGCGTCACTTCGAGTCAACACACAAGGAATACGCCTCGAAACCTGCGCAATTCTTTGAGAGAAAACGTGAAGAGCTTGAGCGACACACGAGAAAGGAAGCCACACAGGTTTTTATGCCGCAGGGGAAAACGCGAAAGCTACCGAAGCCTCATACAAGGTCTCCCTACTCATTGCGAAAGCTGGCAAACCTCACTCAATCGGCGAGACCTTGGTTAAGCCAGCTGCAAAGGTTATGGCCAACATAATGCTAGGGGAGAAAGCGAGTGAGGAACTTTACAAAGTACCTCTGTCCAATGATACAGTCTGAAGTAGTTCCAGTGGATATACATAGCATTGTATCGCTACACAGTCAAACAGCGAATAACATCCATGGCTGCAAATGTCCAAGATCAGCTGGTGACACGTCTGCGTCAGGGTCTTTTTTTCTCTCTCCAACTGGACGAGTCCACGGACATCGGTAACGAGGCTATTCTCCTCTGCTTTGTGCGGTACATACATGCGGGTGCTGTTCACGATGATTTTCTTTTCTGTCAATCCCTACCAACCAACACCACAGGAGAGGCGATATTTGAGTCCCTAAATAACTTCATTGTGCAGAATAACATTGATTGGAAGAGGTGTGCTGGCGTGTGCACTGACGGTGCCACGGCGATGACAGCCAAACACAAGGGCCTGGTTACGCATGTACGCGCTGTCGCTCCCTCTGCCGCATCGACGCACTGCTGTATCCACAGAGAGCAATTTGCAGTAAAAAAAATGCCACCCTGTCTTAAACAGGTTTTGGACGAGGCCGTAAAAATTGTCAACTTAATTAAAAGCAAGGCACTGAACTCACGTCTTTTTAAAGTTCTGTGTGAAGAAATGGGGAGTGAGCACACAAGACTTCTTTTCCACACAAAGTTCGCTGGCTATCGCGTGGTAAAGTTCTCACCCGCCTCTTTGAACTACGCGATGAAGTCAAGCTGTTTTTGCATCAAACTGATGAACTTTACGGCAGAATGCATGACTTTCAAAGGCTCGCAAAACTAGCCTTTCTTGCTGATGTGTTCAGCACGGTTAATAACCTGAATTTAGCACTGCAAGGAAAAGCGGTCACGGTTTTTACAGTGCAGGACAAAGTTAAAGCCACTTGCATCAAAATGGATCTGTGGTGCGCGCGTCTTGATCGCCAGGAGTTTGACTGTTTCCCAACTCTAGCCGATTTTGTCCTCGAAGCTGAAGAGGTTCGGGATAGCAACACACTTGCAGCCTTCGAGTAACATTTGCAAGGCATTCACACGCAATTGGGAAGATACTTTCCAGAATTGGATGTGGACCTTGAATGGATCAGAAATCCATTTGGAGACCAACCTCACATTTAGCGCGTCAGTTCCAAACTAACAGCACGGAAGGCGGATAGTCTTGTGGACGTTGCATCAGATGGAACACTGAGAATGGCGTTCAGAGAAAAATGCTTGACAGACTTCTGGGTTCTCATCTAACCTGAACATCCTGAGCTGGCTGAGTCTGCTTTGCAAGTGTTAATGCCGTTTTCAACCACCTACAACTGTGAAGTTGGGTTCTCCACACTGGTTGGTTTGAAAACCAAGCAGAGGAACAAGATCGATGTAGCCCCCCTGTATGAGACTGAAACTCTCTAGTGTGGAGCCAGACATTGAGTCAGTGATGCAACAGCAAAAGCAACAGCATTCCTCCCATTAGTTGTTGACTGCTGCTACCTGTAAAGCTGTGATGCTTATTTGAAATGTGTAATTTCATAGCTTCACAAGAGCCAGTACAAAGATTTGATTCCTATTAAAACGAATTTTTGTTAAATTAACATTAATAGTTCACTCTTTTAATGATGAATTCACATTGAGTTCACCCTGACAGTGGTATTTCAAATAAATTCCCATGTTTTATTCATCACATCACAACCAAAGGCAATAGCTCTGAACAAAATTAATATGAAACAGTAATTACACATACATCTCACAAAAATTTGAGAACCCCTGCTCTAAATGTTCCCTGGATCTGTGAGTACTGAGCACCTGCTTTGTGTTTTGCTTGCGTGACCAAGTGAAGCGGCCACTACAGTTTCTAGGCATCTATACTCCCAAGCCACGACTCAGGCCTGCAACGGGGGTTTGGTCTACATGTGGGTTTACCATAGGTTGCAGAATGAGTATGTGTGTATGAGTGTGGGCCTATGATTGATGTTATTTGATATTATTTTGCATTTATTAATATTTGGGATTTAGTCCTATTTATCTTTATTCATGATGTGAATTTGGGAAATTCTGTTTTATATAAATAAATAGTCTACCATAATTTGGTGTTGTATTTAAAGAAAACGTGATGTGTCATAGCATAGCTCATGGTAATTCATGTTTAATAATTTCAAAAGATAGATAAAAATCAGGACAAGAGACAAAACCAAAATCCAAGTGATATATCTTTATTGTATTTCATAAATTTATTTGGAGGCTCCGCCAGTTATTTTAGTTTAAAAGAGAGTACCTTTTAAAATAGTTTAAGAGCATATAGGTAATAGTGCCATTTATTTTGAAACTGTACTGTACCCAGGCCCTGCCCGCAGTATTACTACACATAGCAGATTTTTATGTAGCTACATGGGACGGGTGTTATACACACACACACACACACACACACACACACACACACACACACACACACACACATAAATATATGTATATATATAGCGTTTCCCCCCCCCCGAAACCGTCAATGGTGTTGATAGAAGTGCTCAATTAATGAGGAGTGGAATATCAATACAGATGCAGGACAAAAAACTTTTAATACATAAAAGCACGAAACAAGCTTGTACTGCTATGTATTAAAAGGTTTTTCCCGAATCTGTATTGCTATATATATATTGCTCATTTGTTGAGCACTTTCCCTACCATTGAGTGTTTCTTTTAACAAAGTTATATATATATATATATATATATATATATATATATATATATATATATATATACACACACACTACCGTTCAAAAGTTTGGGATCACCCAAACAATTTTGTGTTTTCCATGAAAAGTCACTTATTCACCACCATATGTTGTGAAATGAATAGAAAATAGAGTCAACACATTGACAAGGTTAGAAATAATGATTTGTATTTGAAATAAGATTTTTTTTACATCAAACTTTGCTTTCGTCAAAGAATCCTCCATTTGCAGCAATTACAGCATTGCAGACCTTTGGCATTCTAGCTGTTAATTTGTTGAGGTAATCTGGAGAAATTGCACCCCACGCTTCCAGAAGCAGCTCCCACAAGTTGGATTGGTTGGATGGGCACTTCTTTGAGCAGATTGAGTTTCTGGAGCATCATATTTGTGGGGTCAATTAAACGCTCAAAATGGCCAGAAAAAGAGAACTTTCATCTGAAACTCGACAGTCTATTCTTGTTCTTAGAAATGAAGGCTATTCCATGCGAGAAATTGCTAAGAAATTGAAGATTTCCTACACCGGTGTGTACTACTCCCTTCAGAGGACAGCACAAACAGGCTCTAACAGGTACTATTTAATGAAGATGCCAGTTGGGGACCTGTGAGGCGTCTGTTTCTCAAACTAGTGACTCTAATGTACTTATCTTCTTGCTCAGTTGTGCAACGCGGCCTCCCACTTCTTTTTCTACTCTGGTTAGAGCCTGTTTGTGCTGTCCTCTGAAGGGAGTAGTACACACCGGTGTAGGAAATCTTCAATTTCTTAGCAATTTCTCGCATGGAATAGCCTTCATTTCTAAGAACAAGAATAGACTGTCGAGTTTCAGATGAAAGTTCTCTTTTTCTGGCCATTTTGAGCGTTTAATTGACCCCACAAATGTGATGCTCCAGAAACTCAATCTGCTCAAAGAAGTGCCCATCCAACCAATCCAACTTGTGGGAGCTGCTTCTGGAAGCGTGGGGTGCAATTTCTCCAGATTACCTCAACAAATTAACAGCTAGAATGCCAAAGGTCTGCAATGCTGTAATTGCTGCAAATGGAGGATTCTTTGACGAAAGCAAAGTTTGATGTAAAAAAAATCTTATTTCAAATACAAATCATTATTTCTAACCTTGTCAATGTCTTGACTCTATTTTCTATTCATTTCACAACATATGGTGGTGAATAAGTGTGACTTTTCATGGAAAACACAAAATTGTTTGGGTGATCCCAAACTTTTGAACGGTAGTGTATATATATATATAAACTTTGTTAAAAGAATAACTGGATTTTATATATATATATATATAGTGAGTCAAGTAAATTCTGTAATTCTTTATATATAAACTTAGCACAAAAAGTAAGGAAATTTGTGTATGGTAGATTATTTCTTTGTTGTAATAATGCTTCTTGGCAATAAATCTTATATCAGGCACCTGATTGTCAGCACATGGGGTACGAGAAGCTCAAAACAAGAGTCAATAGCAACAGCAAAATAAGCTGTTTTGCATTGGCAGAGAAGATTTGGCAAAATTTTAATGGGCACAACCCACATACTCAGCTCTGCTGCTCATCCCACAAATGCATGTTCCTTACAAATGTGGCTCCATTTAAAAGGGAAATAAACGGGCTTTCCAACGGTATAAGATTTATTTCCAAGAAGTATTGTTACAACAAAGAAATAATCTACCAAACACAAATGTCCTTACTTTTTGTGCTAACTATATATATATATATATATATATATATATATATATACACTCTTGGGCAGCACGGTGGCGCAGTGGTTAGTGTGGTCGCCTCACAGCAAGAGGTTTCCTCCAGGTGCTCCGGTTTCCTCCCACAGTCCAAAGACATGTAGGTCAAGTGAATCGGCCGTACTAAATTATTCTTAGGTATGAGTGTGTGTGTGTGTGTGTGTGTGTGTGTGTGTGTGTGTGTGTGTGTATGTGTGTGTGTATGGGCGGGCCCTGTGTGATGGCCTGGCGGCCTGTTCAGGGTATCTCCCCGCCTGCCGCCCAATGGCTGCTGGGATAGGCTACAGCATCCCCGCAACCCTGAGAGCAGGGTAAGTGGTTCGGATAATGGATGGAATGGATATATTCTCATTCTCTTGGCTAAACTATATTTCTGTTGATAGAAATTACTTCCTATAACACTAGTGCAGAGGATTTTATGGACGATGTTACGGCTTACACACAATGCATTGTGGTATGTGTAGGTGCTGTGGGGAAGATTCTCAAGACTCCCAAAATTCTCTGTCACTATAGTACAGACTACAGAGTGAGGACTTCATTACTTCTTGAAGTATAATGTTGTTAATCGAAATCGACTATATTACACATCGGGACTGATTGCTTAATACACAAATCTATCAGTGAAATTTCCCTTTAATATTTGCAATGGCCTCTCTCCATACAACCTTGGTCCTCCAACAACATATGACCAGTGAACTACACCACCACCCCCCCCCACACACACACACTCAGTACACCCCTTTAATTTCCATCTCACTTCTCTCTCTCCTGAGTTCTCCACTCCATTCCTCCTCGACTGGTCTTCATCATTCTCACAGGTCTCTTTGTTTCATTACACTCAATAGGCATTCTTCACTGTATCCCCATGTTGACTTTCCCCCATTTGTACTGCTCTTTGATGAAGTGCCAGTGGTTCTTCAATTGGGCATAACACCTGCTTGTCAGCTAACCAGCTGATGTCTTCGCATGGGCTAGACTAGAGGGATTTGTTTACGACATTGTGATGTGTGCACTTCACCTGGATGTTGTCTTCTTCATCATTCATTATGATACGTATGTAGCGCTTGTTGTCCTGTAGACCACTGGTTCCCAATCTGGAGGGGTTGGTAGCCCCAAGGGGGTCGCGAGGTAATTTCCGGGGGTTGCCAGAAGGTTGTGGAGAAAAAAATAAATACAATAACATATTGTGGCAAGCCGGCGTGGAAGAATGAGTCGCGAGGCAGAGATCTCTTCAATCGCAACTCTCGTGCCCCATACACCGCACGACCCCGGGGGTGCTATTTTATTTACATCAGCCAGAACAGACAACAACATAACGATGTCCCCCCGATGTGACAACTGGCGACATCAGTCCCAGTCACGGTCCTACAGTCAGTCAGTAAACGGTCTTCTACTTAGTCAGAGTCGAACCCCCAGAATAAAAACACAACAATAACCACAACATGAACACATCATTAAAACACAATTTTAAATCTAACATTAACAGTCCCATCAGCCATTGCGCTCCCCTGATTATTGTGGGGGGTTGCGACCAGTGGCGTAACCAGGAATATTTTTGTAGGTGGGCCTGAGTGAAAATGGGTGGGCCAAAATTTTCCAGCAATAATCCTTCAAACAAGACGCAAATTCGAACACATTACAGCAGTAAACACATAACACAGGTTGTTAGTACGTGACCAAGAAACATTCTAAAACGTTAATAAAAAACCCACTTAAACAAATACCACCCCAGTCATTCTCGACAGGCTCTGCACAACCATTTAAACATCACTGAGGAAAACAGCCCGACTCGGTCTAAAAGATCATGATACAACATGTAAGCTATAGGCCTATAGTACACGTTTTACAGCACAATGTGTAGACGCCGAGGGCGAGCGTTGAAGATCGAGATTATTTCATCATAGTCCAAAGAGTCAGTAAGTTCCCTTTCAAAGGACAACGGGGATAGATTGTTGAGGCGTGCAGTTAGCATGGAAGATCTTAGACATGTTTTGATACGGCCTGTAGTGGAGAAGAGTCTTTCAACAGTACATGAAGTCAGGGGAATGGTGATCATTGCCCTTAACAGTCTGTTAATGTTTGGGAAAACGTCAGAGTTGCAGCTGTCCAGCACTTCAATGAGGGATGGGTAACACTGACCCCTCTCCACTTTACGACGCAGTGTCTGAATGAAAACGGTCCATTCCGAACCCCCAAATTTACCAAGTGCAATACAATGGGGGGGGGGGGGTTTGCTAGCCTGATGTTTCGAGCATGCCTGGCGGAGGTGCTTCCAATCTACAAACCCGCTTCGAAAAAACGTGTTTTCCATATGGGGCTCGGGGAAATGCCTACACATTTTACAGAAAACAGCGTTCCTTGCTGAGCCACTTAAATTCTTCATACCACTTATGGGAAAAAGAACGTAATTTTCCTGAAATGTTGGTTGCGGGGAACACTAATTTAGGCGGCGTGGGTGGCTCATCCACAGCAGACAAATCTGACGGTGGCATGGTCAAGGGAATCGTCTCACTGTCGTCAGAGGGGGGAGGAGAAGCTGCCTGCAA
This sequence comes from Lampris incognitus, assembly GCF_029633865.1. Taxonomy (NCBI): domain Eukaryota; kingdom Metazoa; phylum Chordata; class Actinopteri; order Lampriformes; family Lampridae; genus Lampris; species Lampris incognitus. The sequence goes on from NC_079224.1 coordinate 22,306,685, forward strand.
CGGAGAAGCTGTAGCCTCCTCTGTCGTTCTCTCCGGCGGTATCTCACTCTCATTGGGCGGCTCAGTCGGTGCTGGAGCAGGTGTGCTTTCCTCCTCCTCCATCCGTGGCTTTTTAAAAAAGCGGAAGACTGAACTTTGTTTCGCCATTCCATAAGTTATGGCTAACTATTGGCTATTGGCTAGTTAGCAGCAGTGAAAAATACAGAGCGTGATGGTATGCGCGCTCAGATTTTGCAGTTCTACGTACGTAAAAGGGGCCGGCCTACGTGCTTGTAAGCCAGTGTGATTGGGTGGGCCTGGACTTGAAATGGGTGGGCCTGTGACAGGCCAGGCCCACCCGTGGTTACGCCCCTGGTTGCGACTCGAAAAGTATGAGGACCACTGCGAACCATTTTCAGTTATTTATTTGGACCCCCCCCCCTTTCTCCCCACTTGTACTTGGCCAATTAACCCACTCTTCCGAGCTGTCCCCGTTGCTGCTCCACCCCCTCTGCCGAGCCGGGGAAGGCTGCAGACTACTACATGCTTCTTCCAATACATGTGGAGTCGCCGGCCGCTTCTTTTCACCTGACAGTGCGGCGTTTCACCAGGGGGACGTAGCACGTGGGAGGATCCCGCTATTCCCCCTCCCCTCCCTGAACAGGCGCCCTGACCGACCAGAGGAGGCGCTCGTGTAGCGACCAGGACATATACCCACATCCGGCTCCCCACCCGCAAACACGGCCAATTGTGTCGCCCGACGCCCGACGCCCGACCAAGCCGGATGCAACACGGGGATTCGAACGGGCTATCCCCATGTTGGTAGGAAACGGAATAGACCGCTACGCTACCCGGGCGACCCATTTTCAGTTATGTGATGTAATGGCCTATGGACACCTTGGAGACTCAGTGGTGTCATTCCATATTGTTAGTGCAGCATCTTTGACACCTGACCTGGATGCGTCTGTAGCTTGTAAAGTTATTGTTAATATTGTTTCACATCACAGCAGTGGCAGTCCTCCACTCCCTTATCTCGCTGGCAGGGAACGAGTTACGCTTAAGTATTTGATTCGTCCTGGAGGACCACTCATCGGTTGGTGTAGCCCAATTCTCCCTTTCACTGCAGTTAAAACAGAAATACAGGTCAGCTTGATTTCCAGTTTTCACCTTTTTAACCCTAACGTACCATGTCACCATATCACAACTTTATTAAACTTAGATAAACATTGCAATACCTCAGGACACAATTATTTGAAGTGTGTGTGTGTGTGTGTGTGTGTGTGTGTGTGTGAGTGAGTGAGTGAGTGAGTGAGTGAGAGAGAGAGAGAGAGAATCAAAATACAAGGCTCAGTATTTCGATTTAATCTTATCCACAGTTTATTGTTAGGATATAGACATCTCGGAAAGAGAGATAATTACAGTAACTTGGATTTTGACTGGGGTAATGTTTTGTATTTTCTGTCTAATTGCTTGCATACGATAGGGCTCATAATTGTGAGAAGTTGTAAACCGCCTTTGTAAGTTCCACATTTGTTGCAAAATGATCCACTTTTTTGCTTCTTTTTGGAAGTAATTTTTCGTGGTTTGCAATATTCAGAATGCGACAGTCTAATCAACTTCACAGTGCATAGAGTGTGGTTTGATGGATATCCACGCGACACAGTAATGCGCAATGAGTTATGACAGTTTTGACCTTCAACTTCACAACATCACTCGTCATTTATAAATGACTTTATCTGCCACCGTGTCTACATGGCCGCACGCTGAAACATTCTGGTGTATCCTTGAGAATACGTGGCACAATCCCTCCTTATTTCTCCACGTTCATCCATCATTGATCCTTCATCATTAATCACATCAGCAATGCACCAGGTACAAAAAATAAATAAAAAACAAAAAAACGGTACACTCCACCTGAAGACGGTGAATGACGTTCTCCTCACCAAAACCCCAGCATTAACAATGCGTGTTTGCGTGCTACAGGATTGCTTAGACAAAACTAATTTACGATTTGATTTCCACCACTTCCCCACCACCACCAAGTCGGTATTTGCTCTGCGCACGTCGTAAAAACAGTAATGTGAGGTGTTTGATGAATGGAAAGCCTACATGGACGATGGTCTACTTGAATGCTAGCGTGTGACTAATGACTGCACCAGTCACCTCAATGTCATTATTCAAAAGACATCAAGCAACTTTTGGGGGAAAGTGGGTCACGAGAACGGAGAACTTTGTGAGTGGCACCGGATAGATTTGACGTGTGGGGCCAGTTGTGTCACCGTATTCAGCGTCCGGGTTGGCTCTCCACGCCCTGACAAATCTCATCGTTGCTACCATAAACGTTCATGCTGATGTTAAAAGACCATTGGATGGTCGAACATCACGAGAATGGATGGGAAAGGTGGAATCTACCTCGGGCTCAGGAAAGTTAACAAATAGTCCCTCGTCGTGGAGGAGTAGGTCATGAGTACATGTTTATATGCATATGAGGATCGCTGGCACTCTTTATATCCCTATGAAATTGGGCAGCAGATGGTGATAAAATTTATACATTGGCATAGTTATTTCTCCGGTGCATGCAACTCTGAATGTGTGTGTCTGAGAGAGAGAGAGAGAGAGAGAGAGAGAGAGAGAGAGAGAGAGAGAGAGAGAGAGAGAGAGAGAGAGAGAGAGTGCTTGTTTGCACATTTACAGGAAACTCAGTTTGTGGATGCGTGTGTGAGAATAAGAAGCACTGTTAGGAAGATGAGAGTGCCAACCGCTCTGTCTAATCATCCTGTTTTCCACGTATCTCGGAAAAAGAAAGTCAACAAATGGAACCTTTATGAAGGTGGTCAGCAAGCGATGTTGATAGTATATAAAATGGTCATATAGACTCAAGAAATAACAATACGCGAGTGTTTCTTACACCACAGCTCAGTGTAGATTCTCTGCTTGTCAGACCATTACAGAGACTGCAGGAGCCTAGTATCAATAAATGGCTGAGAAGGAGGGACTCTAATCCACACAGTATGTCTCATCTGCTTAGTCACTTGGATTAGTCAGACATTCGGGACAGCAGCAGTACAAGGGGAACAGCTAATGGAGATGCTTGGTGTCCTTAGTGCTGTGACCAATGCATTTTTGGTAATTATCTGTTTTTTGTTTTTTTTTGGTTTTTTTTTCAGCCTGAATCTGAGCCTATCAAGATCTTAGATAAAAATAAAACAACATAGCAAAACCTGTGCCAGGGAATGAACAGGGGGATGAGTAATTTTTCTTGCAGGTTAATTCACAAGATGTCTCCATAGCACGCAGAGAGCGAAATTATTACTGGAGAGCATCGTGCTCACTCAACACTTAACGGGTGCCGTCGCCATCAAAAACAATTCCTGACTCCACAGATGAATCCCCCCGGATGAAAATAAGTGATGTGACCCAGAGGTCAGAGAAAGGTATCTGTCGCAGACTCGTAACATAATGACATGTCCTCAGATATCCTGGAAAGAATGGAAATGGTGTGCACCGCTTAATTTGAATCATAATGTCTAGGTACTAGTGTGCGTTGGTCACTTCAATAAAAACACATTTGCTGAAATGCTACAATAAAAATAGTATCGATACTGTGACTGCACAGATTGAGTGCATGCTTTTTAATTTGTCTTGATTAGTGAGTGTAGCAAGTGTTCATGCTCGGGCGTCCAGGATTGACAGCCTGAAAGCTAGCGGAGAACTCACCTGTGAAGGTAACTTTAATGATCGTTTCTGACAAGAATAACAAGCGGCAAATGGGAATAAACACATGGGAATAACTTGAGAGAGATTCTCACTTTAAAGGCGGCAAAATATTTATTGGGGTTCCGAGATAACTTGGATCAGAAACAGATTTCCTTTTTGTTGATATAACGCCCTGAGCAACAGAAAACGTAAGTGTGCTTGGATTCATCAGCCTCGGTTCTCGCTGTGCTTTAGCATCGCTGTGGTGTCCCTGCAGTGACTCCAGTCAAGAGGGGAGCCAAACTTCAGCCAGCAAGCATACCGATACCATCAAACAGATAATGTCGTTCAAGCGTTTGCTATTTCAGTCAAAAGGTTGTCCCCCCCGGCCTTTTCTCCCCAATGGGGCAGCGTCCGAGTGATGTCACAGCATCACTGTCGCTATGGACGCGTCATAGGAAGTCAGACATGCGGAGCACGTTAGACACTACAGCATGGGTGTGTTTACAACACCAACTCACGTATATGCTACCATCGGTGAAAACGGCAAAAAAAAAAAAAATACGCAAAAAACAAAGATAATTACGACAAACTGCTTACTTCTAATGTAGTCTAGTGCATCTGATGTCTGACTTCCGTTTGCTGCAATGCTTCCGCTTCCGCTTCCGCTCGGGAAGGGCTAAAAATAGCTCATGGACGCTGCCCCATTACACTTAGCCAATTACCCCGCTCTTCTGAGCTGTCTCGGTCGTTGCTGCACCCCCTCTGCCGAGCCAGGCAGGGCTGCAGACTACCACATGCCTCCTCCGATACATGTGGAGTCGCCAGCTGCTTCTTTTCACCTGACAGTGAGGAGTTTCACCAGGGGGACGTAGCGCGTGGGAGGATCATGCTATTCCCCCAGTTCCCCCTCCCCCCTGAACAAGCGCCCCGACCGACCAGAGGAGGTGCTAGTGCAGCGACCAGGACACATACCCACATCCGGCTTCCCACCTGCAGACACGGTCAAGTCAAGTTAAATCCAGTCAATTTTATTTGTATAGCCCAATATCACAAATTTGTCTCAAGGGGCTTTACAGCAACACAACATCCTGTCCTTAGACCCTCGAATCGGATAAGGAACCACTCCCTAAATAAATAAATAAATAAATAAATAAGTCTTTAACAGGGAGAAAAAATAGAAACCTCAGGGAAGCAGCAGAGGAGGGATCTCTCTCCCAAGATGGACACCGTGCAATGGATGTTGTGCTGACACAATTTACATAATACAATGGAATTATAAAATATTTGAAGAATATGATGAGCAGGATACCAAGCAGTGTCCAGACACCACCGGAAAAGCCCAGTTGTGTCTGTAGGGATGCCCGACCAAGCCGGTAACATAGGGATTCGAACTGCCTACCCTTGTGTTTGTAGGCAATGGAATAGACTGCCACGCTACCCAGACGCCCCAGTCAAAATATGTGTGTCGTTTCTTGCTAATCCCATCATAGACTTCGTATAGGTCAATTTGTCTGACCGTCAGGGAAGAACACAAACTGGATGAGGAGAAATATGTATTTTATTTTTATTTTTTGATCCCCCCAGTTGTATCAAGCCAATTACCCCACTCTTCCAGGTCGTCCCGGTCGCTGCTCCACCCCCTCTGCCGATCTGGGGAGGGCTGCAGACAACCACATGCCTCACCCGATACACGTGGAGTCGCCAGCCGCCTTTTTTTACCGGACAGTGAGGAGTTTCGCCAGTGGGACGTAGCGCGTGGGTGGATCACGCTTTTCCCCCTAGTTCCACCTCCCCCCTGAACAGGTGCCCCGACCGACAAGATGCGCTAGGGCAGTGACCAGGACACTTACCCACATCTGGCTTCTTACCCACAGACACGGCCAACTGTGTCTGTAGGGACACTCGACCAAGCCGGAGGTAACACGGGGACTCGAACTGGCGATCCCCATGTTGGTAGACAACGGAATAGACCGCTACGCTACCCAGACGCCCGAAATACCCCTTGGATATCATTCTAGCTAATTCAAACTCAAACCTATTTCTCATGCAATTGATAGAGCATCATAGCATGGAAAGTGTATGTATGTACACACTACTCCTACCAATAACTGCATAACGAGTTGTCATTCCAGGTTATGACGCACTCAGAGCTATAAAGTAATCATGAGATCTCAGAGATGAACATATGGTGTAATGAACCATTGTGTTGCCACAGAAGCTATAAAACCCACAATCTGTTAATGGCGAAACTTGGACATCAGTCACATTAAATGCACAATTTTCCCTGCCCATATAATCCAGATCTTATAGACACTGACTTCTGGAGTCATTAAAATTTTGCAGTAGCCATTTTTTTATGATCTGTTTTCACATCTTACATGCACATCACTCAACTCAAATATCATTGTAGGCTCAGGGAGATGATGTCCACTGGCGGGGGGGGGGGACGAACCCGCCCGGTTGATGATACTGCAAAGTCCATTAGCAAAATGACATTGTAAAGGATATCAATATAACTAATTCAAATAGACAACTTATAATTTCTAAAAATGGCCATAGAGGATTGCTTGGCATCGCTCTGCAGAGGGGATCTGTGCACCTGCAGTATTTTTGAGTCTCCGTTGCGTCAGATCTCTATATGTCCCTCTTTTACTGCACATGGTTTATTATCATTTACCATTTATTATCTCTCCTAAAAGTGTTTTAAGCTGTACGTTTGTGGTTGGAAGGGAGCCAGATCAGAGATGGGCTTTTCTTTTGGTTTACATTAATTCACTGAAGCTTTTTATTCCCTTTTTCTTCAGGCTATGGTTTGGTAATAAATTGGAAGAAACACTTTAGGTGTTTGCTTGGTAAATCCATGTTCTTAAAAGACTAAAACGAAACCAAAAGATTTAAAAAAGGATATTTTTTCCAAGCTGAACGTGGGCTCTCTAGCCTCAGGGTGTATATTTCCCAATGCTATGCTTTTGTCATCTGTCTCGTTTTACTCAGCATTAACAGAGTGTATACAATTTCTTTGTGTTCAGATACTTCAAAAAGAGGAAAAAAAATCTTCCTGGGGTCTTATCAGTACCAATAAGACCCAAACATATCTTTAAAAGAGGCAAACAGACTTCCTCATGCATAACAAGCTTTTTATTGACTCATGTACCATTCAAATGCAAATCTATTTTCATCATTTTTTGGGGTTTTTTTTTTTTTTTTTTTTTCCTGGTTAATCAAAGTCGTTGTAATCAGCATCATCTGTATTCTCAAGACTATGTAGAAGCCATCAGATAATCCGAACCTGCTTGAATTATTGGGGATTGAAAGACAGCAATGTCTGAAAACAGCCTTTATTTGTGGTAGAATAATTAGCTTCGGCAGGCTTCTGTAGTCACAGAATGGTCTTTTTATTTCTTTTTTTGGAACCCTCCCCCCCCTTTTTTCTCCCCAGTTGTACGCGTCTAATTACCCCACTCTTCCAAGCCGCCCCGGTCACTGCCCCACCCCCTCTGTCGATCCGGGGAGGGCTGCAGACTACCACATGCCTCCTCCGATACATGTGGAGTCGCCAGCCGCTTCTTTTCACCTGACAGTGAGGAGTTTCACCAGGGGGACACAGTGCGTGGGAGGATCACGCTATTCCCCCCAGTACCCCCCGAATAGGCTCCCCGACCGACCAGAGGAGGCGCTAGTGCAACGACCAGGACACATACCCACATCCGGCTTCCCATCCTGACCAAGCCAGAGGTAACACGGGGTTTCGAACCAGCGATCCCCGTGTTGGTAGGCAACGGAATAGACCGCTACGCTACCCTGACGCCTGTCACATAATGGTCTTCATTAAGAAATGGGCCAACAGTTGGAGGCCCGTCTTGAACTGATGACGGCAGAAAGATCTTTTTTCTTCCTTCTTCTGCCTTCGTTATGACACTTGAGCTTGACTGTTTGCAGATTCTCACAGAGTATTTATCATCCAAAGTGAAATGTGTTTGTTGATCTCTAAAGCTGGCCCACGCCCAAAGACAAAGGAAACCAATCAGTCCCAAAGACGAAAGTGTTGTTTGAACCAAGTGAACCGGTCATCAACATTATTATATGCAAAGAAAACAAACACAAAGAGTAAAGTTCAATGCAAGAATTGTAAACAAATGAAAAAAAAAAAACACCCTTGTGTGTGAAACATAACTCCTATATCAATAGATGGTGTCGGGCCAAATGCCTCGATATATATTTTAAGGACAATTTGCTGAATAATTAATACGTTGAGAGCTCTTAAGAGCCTTCACAGCCCAAATAGTTACAACCATTCATGATCAATACTATGACATCAGACAAAGATCCTTTTTTTAGCCCATATATGAAGCCATTGGTGTCATAGAACTGTAGAATAAATCCCCTTTTTGTTACATTTTTACATTCTCAGCCCTTTCTTAATTTGCCTGCATCATAATACTCCATCACCTTTGATAATGATTGTGATTCTAGCTGCAGTCGAAACCATAGGACTGTGAAGACATATTCGGATGTTGCTTTATTTATTTTTTATTTTGCCAGCACAATGTAGTCGTGTGTGTGTGTGTGTGTGTGTGCGTGTGTGTGCATGCACATGTGCAGGTGTCAATGTGTGTGTACGTATACAAAACATGTCTCTAATTTAGCTTAGTGAAGCATGGGGGCTCACGCTCTGTGCCGGTGTGCATTTCAAAGTTTCATTTGCGCCGCACATTTGGAATGCAGATGAGCTTTAAGACTGATATTTCAGCAGCGGCTGTTTGGCTTTGTCCTAATGAGGTCGCAGTAAATGGGTTTGTATTATACCAGATATGGTGCTTAGAGGCAAGGGAAGTTATTTATTTTCTTCAGGAATATATTTACACAGATGATGAGGTAAGCTTTAATGAGTGAGGACTGGAGATTTCTCCGGTTTACATACTAAGTGCAGATGAAGGTCCTCATTTTAGGTGTGATGGCTCGTGAAACACCGGGATAAGTGATTAAATGCTTTACTTTACTGAACAGTAACGTTAGTCCAAGAACACAGCTTCGCAGTTAAACCCACATTAAAGTAAGTTCGAGTGCCACTCTCCTCAGGACCAATATTTGATCCACCTCCGAGGAGAGATTCTCTCCCATCTAGTTTCATGCAAAGAGACACGCGATGACGCCTTGCAACCAAAAAATACTGAGATGCATGCATGCACACACCTTTGCACGCACACATGGACTGCAGACACAAAGACAGACTCACACTATCTGATCTCAAAGCTGTCTTTCCTCCAACGTGCCTGGGCATCGTGCTCAAAGGGATCAGTCATCCCTGATCTAAGCACCTTCTAACTGATGCTCAGAGTCTCTCCTACAGCTACAAGGCAGGGACATAGAAAATTCAACACATAATGAGTCAGTCACTCCAAAAGGCATGTGAGAAAGTCAGCCGAGTTTTGCACGGTGCATGGCGCCAAAGGGCCCTGAGATGTCTGCCCTTATTCAATAGGCACAGACTTCGACAAAAGACTTGAAGTATATACTCGAGATGCTTCTGAGTTTTATTGGATTTTATCTTGTTTCATTTGTTTAGGGTGCCCTTTTACATTGGTACAGCAGAAAAGCAGAAAATGAGGTTTCTTAACGTTAACAACTTCATTTAAACTGGGCTCAGGGTTCATTTGTGCAGTGCATAAATGCAAAAACAAAAAAAAAACCCCAAAAAAAACAGCCATAAGATACAATGACCAAATAACAAAACAAAAAAAGAGAGAGAAAAACGCACATTTGTAGAGGTGATAGAAATAACTAACACAACCACCCCCCGCGCGCGCGCGCGCACACACACACAAGCAATTTAAACACTTCAGCTTTTTTAATGGTAAATTTGTGCAATGATTAAATATTTAAAATCCTACATTTTTTTTAGTCTAGGTTATTAAATAAATCCCATAATCCCTGTCAATGGTTGATGATGAATCCCCGTTTCACTGCACAAGCGCCATTTCTGCAGTCCAGGATCTGCAGGCAACTTTGCCAGCCTACTTATTCCATGGGCATCTGTGCTGGTTAGTAATAATTATACCTTGGAAATAATCACTAACAGCTACTAGTAAGAGACCTGCAGGGAGGCTGACATTAGCTCTGAAGGCTTTAGTTAATAAAGCAAAACATAGATGAATCAAAGTTATTTCTCTTTCTATGCCTTTTGTTGTGCCCCTCTGAAAACCACGGCTTTAAAGCTATCGATGGGGACAGCAAAACAAGCAAAGTTTCTGTTTCTGGTATGGGAAGATGGCAGCGCAAATTCACATTTGCGGCGGCCTCATCCAGTACCGTCCATGCAGTGTCTTTGTCCACATCTGAGTTTGTCTCTTCGTTTGATGGCCTTGGAGAGCCGGTGTTGGATCGGCTGGGAGAGCCTGGTCTGCTGTGGTGGACCCAGGGACTACAGCCCTGCTCAGAGCTGTGCCCGAAGAAGAAGCACCGAGGGCGGTCTGACAGGACGCGGAAGCAGGGCAGGCTAAGCTAACTGCTAGCCCATTCAGACCGGCAGTTCCGATAACACTGAGGGTGGTCTGGCGATGGCCTGGCCTAGCGTTGACTGTGTTTTTAGTGTCGTCATGTGGAGTGCAGGGAGGTGTGTCGAAGGTGTCTGGCTGGGAGAGCTAGCATTGGATCGGCTGAGGGAGCTTGGTCTGCTGCGTCCAGTGGGCCCAAGGACCACGGCCCTGCCTGGAGCTGCGCCCGAAGAGGAAACACCCAAGGCGGTCTGATAGGACGCGGAAGCGGGGCAGGCTAAGCTAACAGCTAGCCCATGCAGTTCCGACAGTCGACGGCTGGCATTCGTTCTCCTGCACATTGATTTTTTTTTTATTTAGTTTGGATATGTGTGTTCTTGTAGTTTTTGGATATGTGTTTTTGTCTTTGTGTTGCACTGCTGTGGGCTGGGGGAAACAGTATTTCGTTTCATTTCATATATGCAAGTACATGAAATAAAATGTCAAAGTGTTCCTGATGTTAAAGGTTTGTAGAACGAACCCAATAGCGACAACACAAGACAAAGTAAAGCACCAACCTGGCAGGACTCGTAGAGGAGAGCCGGCCGGGCCTGGACAGAAGGGGGAGGCGCTTCAGGCGGAACTTGAGAATAGCTTCTTAAAAAAGGAAAAAACGTAAACTGCTCCTTTAAAGTCCGAAAGGGAAAAAAACACAAACTGCTCCTTTAAAGTCCGAAGGGGGAAAAAACACAAACTGCTCCTTTAAGGTAGAAGTCCAACCGAGTAATAAGATCCACAGTGAGAGAGGAGAAATTAGAATATCAAAAACTTGATCTCAACTAGAAAATCACGATGGGAAAATCCAATGGGGAAAACACAAAGAGAGTTCTTCTCCGAACAAGCTCTCAAGGAGAACTGACACAAGGGAATAATCAAACAAGCAAAAACACGGAGAATACTACAATCTGTACTCCACCGGGAGACACAGAAATGTCACAAAACTCGAGACGAAGAATTTACTCACGGGACTGTTCAGGACGAACTAGCGACGAGTTCTGGAAAGCAAACAAACTTATACTAGAGTGGTTAACGAGTAGATAGGCTGCAGGTGTTTCAGACGCGCCCTTCCCCCGCTCTCATTGCTGGTTGCCAGGTTGGTCAACAGACCGAGCCCTAACACCTGATTCCTGAAAGGAACAACACTAAGGAGGAGGAAGCTATTAAAACACATTTGTATAACTGAATACTCAGTGAAATGTGACTTATACTATGAACTACTGTAACATAAGTATTCTTTAATGCTGGACTGCAAGGTTGAGCCTTCTTGAGGTGTTGAAGATGCAAACTTAGCGAAACTTCAATGAGAGAAGGTTGATTCTTGATAACTACATTGATGTGGTGGCTCAGTTCTGTGTGGTTTAGGTTGTTAAGTGAGAGATACTGCTAGTAAGAACTAGATCGATGTTGACGTAGCGTGATGTCCTCTATGGTAGCCATTAACTGGTCAGTACTTTAGGTAATATATTAGCTTATTGTCAAATATGGTCTTAAATGTAAATGCACACTGTGGAGAATGACCCAGAGATTGTAACATCACATCCTGTTTATTGGTAAATGCAAGGCAGATGTCAGCCATGCAACCAGCTTGCTGGCTACGATGGTGTGAATCTTAAATAAAGACTGTTCCTCGTCCCATCCTGACTCATCATCCTCGAGTTAAGAGCCCCCCTCCGTGCCCCCCCCCCCCATCTCTCTCTCTCTCTCTCTCTCTCTCTCTCTCTCTCTCTCTCTCTCTCTCTCTCTCTCTCTCTCTCTCTCTCTCTCTCTCTCTCTCTCTCTCTCTCTCTCACTCTCTCTCCCTCACTGTCTTCTCTTTCAGAGGTTAGTGAGAGCCATAGACTCAGTGTCACAGAGAGGGAGCATTTTCTATTCACCCGGGGGAGCAGTACAGAAAGGAGGTTTCATTGAATGGAAACAAAAATCTGGCAGTGATTCACAAAGGGCACAATGATGCCACCATAAATGTTAGCAAAGCCACCGAGGCCAAACCGAACGGACAATGGTTACAACTGCCCCGCTCCATCCAGGTCAACTCTGAGAGGGTAGGGGACAAACAGACAAGACAAATGGATGGATGGATGGATAGACAGACAGATAAACAAACGGACAGACAGACGGATGGAGGGATGGACAGACAGACAGACGGAAGGACAGAAAGACAGACGGATGGACGGATGGACAGATGGAAGGAGGGACAGACAGAAAGAGATTGATGGATGGAAGGACAGACAGATGGACGGCTGGAAGGACAGACAAAGACAGACAGACAAACAGACGGATGGATGGACAGATGGATGGAAGGACAAACAGACGGACGGATGGAGAGACAGACTGACGGACCGACGGATAGGCAGAAAGACAGACAGATGGATGGATGGACAAAGACAGAAAGACGGATGGAAGGATGGACAGAAAGACGGACAGACAGAGGACAGGTGGACAGACAGACGGACAGATGGATGGAAGGATGGACAGAAAGACAGATGGACAGACAGACAGACAATGAGAGTAAAGGATTGAAGAAGGGAGAGCAAAAAATACATTTAAAATGCAATCTAAAAAGCAGTTGAAATTGGTCTTGGTGGAGCTTGAATGTCTCCCAGGTTCTTTATGAAGGCTGACTGGGCAGATTATCTAGACAGCCTAGAGGTCAGCTAGAATGTCACGTCTGTCTCTTAGCGAAAAGCCACCAATTCCACAACTCAATAACACAGGAGGCTGGTGTGGTATAACTCACTTCCTAACATATATGAAAATATATGTTGCACTTGTAAAATGGTGTCCTGCTTTTTTGTCTCATAATATTCCAAGACAAATAACAAATCCACTCCACACTGTGACTCTTGCTGGGGGTTTTTTGGGTTTGTTTTTGTTTTTGTTTTTGTTTTTTTTGGCAGCTTTGATGCTTCAAATGAGACATCATTAAAGCCAGTTGGACTTCGATGGAACAAAGTCCTGGAATCACTTTGTCAAAAGATATTTAAAAAGTGTTTCTTGTTGGCTAGAAGCAATATGACAAATCTGACCTCACATCATTACTCAATGCATCATTATCTACCGTTAAAGCGTAATAAGTCTGAAGGTATATCTGCATTGCCCGGAGCTCATACCACAGAGGACCTCAGGAAAAACAGCAAAACAATTAAACATAATGAGAGCTTACGGTCACAGAGCATGGCATCCATTCATGTTCTTGGATGAATACTTAAGGTGCAGGATATCGGTGTCCATTTAGTATCATGTTATTGTCTGCCAAGTGCTTTGTTAGTCAGGTTTAATAAGAGACGTAAAATTAAAGTTTATTTTGCATTTGAAAACGAGTGAACAGATCCCACAATGTGTGCACAGGTTTCACACAGTAAGCCAGATAGCAGTTGTTCGGATTAGAAGTGAAAAAACAGAAGTATTTGAATAGCACAGCCCTTTAAAAAAATGCTCATGATGTTTTCTTTCCACGAGGTAATGCACCACTAACGAAGGAGCGCTGAAAAAAAAGCTGAAGCTCTGCGATACAATGTCTGCTGTATGAGCTCCCCAATACGTGCAGTTAGTTACTGTGTTATGATATGCAAGGGAGTGGTGCAGGGTTCACCCCAAGCTGTGCATTCCGAGCGATAACGGACACTTTCACCAAGTGGTCAAGATGAGTTGGATGCACTCAATCATAGGTTTCCAGGTGCCGGTCAGGAGCGCAGATCTATGATCAGCCAGTCCAGCATGTGAACGCGAGCTTCATTTGACTGGCACAGTTGTGACAAAGAAAGAATTGTTATCGCATGAGTCACCATTTTATTGACTGTGTAAATGGCATGTGGCAGTGGTTGGCGAGGCAACAAGAAACGGTTTGTTCACGTGTCACCACATGTGCATCTGCTCTCGTGACGGATTTAAGATTGGATTTATAGGATGTATATGTGTAGCGAATTCGGGGGGGGGGCAGCCGGGAACCACCTCAGCCGGTGGCTGAGGTCGGTGGTCCGACCCGTCAGCCAAGGGCTAGCGAGTCTAGTCATTTGTGGTTGTTACACTACCCTACCCCCCCCCCCCTTGGAGAAGCGCGTCCCCGCACTTCCGATGGCCTCACGGTCTCACCATCCCATTCTGACACCAATGTAGCGAATTCAGGGGGCAGCCCGGAAACCGCTGCAGCCAAGACACGAAACCTGGATCTCCCGCCCACGGGCGACAACGTTAACCAGTCGACTAAAGGGTCAAGGGCTAGCGAATCTATTTATCCGTGCACATTACAGTACTTTGTAATGGTGTATACAATGTTAAGCCATTAAAACAATAATTATTGACAGATTCGTATATTTATAGAACATGTTTTTTGTAATTCTTTTTGACACATCCGTGGATTCATCCAATTGTAATGCAAAAGCCTTTGCCAACCTCAGTTTCTCTGCTAGTTGCGCCCTCACATCAGATGCCATGTCATCAATACGGCGAGCAATAGTTGTGTCCGACAACGGAATGCTTTTCAGTTCATTAACGTACTCATCATTCCCAAACATTGTTTTGCACATATCACTGGCTCCAGGCAATATTAAATCATCTGCAATTGTGTATGGCTTTTTGTTCAAGGGCGATCCGAAGAGCAACTTGATAGGAGGCTTTCAAAGCTAGCTAGCTCACCAACTTTAGCTAATTGTCTCATCAATGTCTGTTGGCCTTTGAGAGATTTGAAACGGGTCTGAAAGTACCCCACTGGTTTTTCTTCCAAGTGAGTTTGGGTTGTCTCCAAGTGGCACTGCAGCTTTGATGGCTTCATACTTTTGTTTGACAGCACGGCAGAGCAGATGACACACACTGGTAATTCAACGCCTTCAGTCTCTTAAAGGTAAATCAAGATGAGATAATTCTCCGAATATTTTCGGGTCTTCTCTCGTTTGTGCTTAGCAGCAGTTGTAGCATGGCTGTTAGCAGGTGCGTTAGCCCCATCCTCTGAACTTTCGCCGGTGGTTCGTGATGAAGTGCAGGGTCTGTCAGAGTTTCTTGGTCGAGAAGTTACAAAGCGATTCATTGTAGATTAATCGTAAGAATCGCCGTAAACTTAGGCTAATAATACGTACCTGTTTGGCTAATATGGCAGTCAATTATTTCCAGTGTTTTATTGGCGCCGCACATAGTGGTTTAACATAGGCTAGCTAGCTGGTGCTAGGTATTCGGGGTGATCACATAATTGCACGAGGATTCATGGGTACCTTCAATGTTGTAATTTTTTAACAAATAGGAAGATTTATCTTTGCTCATTATAGGTTGTAATTATGTTAATATGTATTTTCGGACATATTGTTGGAAGAAAAAAATTGGAATCAAATAATTTGGCGGACCCCCTGGAGTAACTCTGAGGACCCCCTAGGGGTCGCGGACCCCTTGTTACATAGCGCACACAGCCAACGTTATGAAAAGCAATTTGATCTGTAAGCTGAAGTTGCTTGAATCTCAAAATTAATGAAAGCACTGTCCATGGGCTTACTTACCTGATTGTTTATCTCCGATGTGATGTCACTGGTAATGGAGACATTGAGAATTTTTTTTTTTTAGTGGAACTTGAACAGGGCACAAATACCGAGTCCATACACTTGTATCTGAGAGGGAGCTTTAGGGAAGCAGGATTGTATGATTGCTATGTAACACACACTACTGAGTGTTAATTTAACTCCGAGAGTGTACAAATGGACCCGAAAGGATCCATTTGTACACTCTCAGAGTTAAATTAACACTCAGGGAGTTAAATTGACACTCAGGATAGGCAGAGGACTCAACAGCACGACACAAGAGACAAGGTCAGAGTTCAAAAGTAGCATTTACTGAAAAGCAGGGTTAGGTACACAAAAGGCAGTCAAGTAGACCAAGCAAACAATACCAAAGGAGTAGGCGAAGGCGAGGTCCAGTGAAAAAGCAAGGTAATCAAATCCAATAGCCCAAACAGATGATCCAAAAGGGTTAGGCAAAAGCGAGGTCCGGGGGGGCAGAGCAAAGCTATATATAAGAAATACAAACATTAGAGAATGGCTGGCACGAGTTGACACTAGGCACAAAACAAACTGGCACAGAGACTAAATACACAGGACTTAACACACTGGCGTAACATATTTATTATGGGCCCTGGTGCAAGCAACCCTCATAGACCCCCCCCCCGTCTCTCACTCGCTCACACACACACACCACCACCACCATAGGTGGGCACAAAGTGCTTCACAGCATAAAATATAATAAATAAAATAGAAATATCAAAGTAACAGCCAAAGTTTACACAGATTGGTTATTGTAAAGGTCAATACGTCAACGATTGGCTACACTTCAGAACCACGGAGAGCGGACGCACCACGGACAGAGTTCAGAAACCTAAACAGACGGTCTCTAAATCAAATCAGTCGACAAGGCAAAGAAACAAGTCAACAAAGCAACTAGGCTGTAATGTAATATAGCTAATAGCCTTGTCATTCGACAGTAACAGGGGAGCACACATCAGACTCAAAACCTGGTAGATTGCATGGTTTGGCACGCATTGCAGGCCTGTTTTGCGCAGCAGCTTTGAACATCCAAAAACATTATGGGACAGGCCCTCAGCACCGACCAAACTCAGAAATTCTACAAGCACGGCGGCAAACCAGAAATAAAATTTTAACAGTTTGGCATTGCGGCCCGGAAAACATATTGGATAATCTTATTATTTTTGTCAGTGCCTTTATAACATCTGCATATCTATATCGAATGGCAGAAAGCGATTCGTACCTGGACGACCAACGGGTGGGACATAGTCGTTTTAATGTTACATCTGGGTGCGCTGAGCTGTCTGTGGAGATGATGCCACTGAGCATAGCCCATCTTTTAATGCTGTGCGCAAAAAAGCAATACAAATGTTCCACGTCTTCATAAAACTGCCTCATCTCTGGGATGTTTTTTACGGCGTCATTTAGAGGCAGGTTTAGATTGTGAGCCGCGCAATGTACGTACGTAGCGAGTGGCTCCATTTCTCTTATCCTGGCCTGAACTCCCGAATAAACTCATGTTCGCCGCTCCATCAAAGCCCTGCCCACGACATTTCGATATACCAAGACCATTCTTTGTGATGCAACCGAATATTTTATTTTGCAGTTTCAGTGTCAGATGTCTCCTCAAAACCAAGAAAAGCCTCAATCACTTTGACATCGATTGCTATATCCATCGGATCTCTTACTATTTTGTCATATCTGAACACTTGGCTAAGTTGGTCTCGCTTTGACACATCTTGTGTGGTATCCATAACTACGGAATAAAACGGTGCTTCGTTAATTTCATCAGTGATGGTTTGTTTAACTCGTTGTGACAATATATATATCAGTTCATTTTGGATGGCAGGGCTGAGGTATTTGGTTGACCCCTGAGGCCGCTTGATTAGTTCTTGCAGAACAGGGTCGTAGCTTGCCAGCAGCTCAAT
The DNA here is from genome assembly GCF_029633865.1 of Lampris incognitus. NCBI lineage: Eukaryota > Metazoa > Chordata > Actinopteri > Lampriformes > Lampridae > Lampris > Lampris incognitus. Next base: position 22,324,322 of record NC_079224.1, read on the forward strand.
AATAGCAAGGAAATTCCCGCTGTTTGGCTGTCCCAACATCGCTCTATGACCCCGAAACGCCAAATTACATGTCGCCAAAGTGTGACATTCACAATGCGCTCTAGCACTCGTCTCCAAAAGAGCGCTGCATTACGCACGTCCTTCTCCATCTGCGCGTCAATTGTGTCATTGAGCTGCCACTGCTCATACACCATACAGGCGCCAACGTGGATATGAGAGGACTCGTGCGTTTCGATCTTTGCTGACAAATGCGCCCAATCATTGATTCCCTTAACCCAAGCATTGTTGTAAAATGGCGAACTACGGTCTCCAAATAGCCAGCATGGCTCACAGTATACCCTGTCTAATTGTGGAGAGTATCAAAGCCAGCTGCGGGGAAGTTTAATACCGGCTTTGGTAGTCTTGTTATAAAACACCTCGGCGAAACACCGATTGTTTTGATTTTTTTGGGAAAGGGCCGCGGGATTTACAAGAACCTGTGTTTATGATGTAACGTTTAACCTTGTCATCCTGCACATTCTCTTCAAAATTGCCCCTATCTGCCGAGTATGGTTGTCTAGGCTGCTGCGGTGTCTCATCCTCCTCAGTCTCTGCCTGGTCCTGCTGTAGCTGTTCTGCCTGGTCCTGCCGAGGCTGTTCTGAACTGACATGGTGATGGGTCCTGTCATTTATTTCCCTTGTCATTTCTGTCTGGCTGCTAGTGGTGGGGGTGCTCACTTCAGCAGCTTCTGAGCTGTCATCATTGCTGTCTATCTCGGGCTGGTTAGGTCTGCAACGAAGACAATAGACATTTTTTAAGTTTTAAAAATAATTTTAAAAATCAAGTAATTTATGAAGCTACATTTTATGAAGCTACATACAGCCAACATTGCTAGCTTGCCAGCTAACGCTTTCAACATGCTGCTCACATAATTGAACATCGCTTGAAGTGCTGACGGCTAACTACAATTTCAGCTAATAGTACTTTTGTTCCTCGATTTCAAACATTATAGTAACCACACTAGATTACGGTAACACAGAAATCCTAGGCTACTAGAGTTAGCTTGCTACTCTACCTCCGAGGTTTCTCCGCCGCCGGCGGTAACACTCCAGTCTGTGCCGAATTTTCTTCTCGCCCATTGCCATCAATTATACTGCTCTTTAAGAAAAATCCATCCAATTTCTTGAGTTTTGCTGTTCTTTCCTTTTTTCCTTGCTCTCCTTCCTGTTTTTATATCCACTTGTATGTGTGTAACTCATGCTTGCTTGCTTGATTTTATTTTTCTAACGTTACTTAGGTAGGCTAGATAGGTAAATGATGCGCGCGCTAAACAAGCTATCATCACATGCTCAAAACAGACACGTAACATTGGACTAGGACAATGCATGCAGAAATATTGACGCCCCCCCCCCCTAGCGATGGGCCCTGGTGCCACTGCACCGGCTGCACCACCCATATTTACGCCAGTGACTTAACAAGAAACAGGTGCTTCCAATCTGGACGAGGCATGCGATCAAGCAGGAGGACACAGAGTAGGGAGTGGCACTTCTAGGGCACAGAGCGGGGCGTGTCATACTATTTACGAAAAAAATCTGATCAGCGTAGCCACTGACGGCGCTTCAGTTCTCACTGGAAAAACGACTGGACTAATAACAAAGCTCAAAAGCGATTTCCCCAACGTGCAATCAGCCCACTGCCTGGCCCATGGCCCAGAACTCACGGTCCATGATTCTTTAAAATCCACTTTGAGTTGTAATCATTTCGATTTTTTCATTTCAAAGCTTTATGCACTTTATCACCAATCCCCAAAGTGCGCAAGGTTACTGAAAGAAGCTGCAGCTGAGCTGAATGTGCACATTTTGAAAATTGGGCAGGTTTTTACGACCCGTTGGGTGTCGAGCAGTTTTAACACGGTCATGGCCGTATGGAAAGATTCCCCGGCGTTAGTGCAAATGATGAAAAAAGCAAGCGAGGACACAAGTCGCTCCGACCTAGAAAGGAAGAAATATAATGGATGAAGCATCTCGCAAACACAGCTTTTGTGATAGATTTAGCATCAATGGAAGCAGGGACGAAAATCTGATATCAACTTTAGAGGGGACAATTACATAAAATTTTCTCAAGTGCAATTCCTGAGGGGGACACCAAAAGTAGTGCTGTACATCAGGGGTGAAATATTGGGGGGGATATATCATATTTTTCCCAGGATGGGTCCCCCCCCCCCCCCGGGATTTCCGCCTATGAATGAAAGATGTACTGTGTGAAATGCAGGTTCTGTCCCTAAAACTTCAGAGAAGGGAGATGAGCTTAACTGATTCCAGTCGCCACATCCAGCAAACGATGTATGTGTTGAAAGCCATGAAACTGAACGGTGGGAAATCCACGCAACGACTAGAACAGCACCTTTCAACTGGCCTGTTCAAATTTGTTGTTTTGACAGAGAGTAGGGAGAAGATAAACCGGCTGCAGCTTTACCAGTCAGTTAGCGACAATCTTGCCAGACGCATGCCAGATTCTGAGCTGGTCTGTTTACTTAAGCCATTGGATAAGTGTTTCTGGCCAAAGGAGCGCGAACACTAAGTGCGCGACCTTGCCAAACTGCTGCGTGAACCGACGAGAGGCAGTGGACGAATATCGTGACTGGAATTTACAAGGAATAGAAGGGAAAATCCTGAAAAGACTTGTGGTTGCAAGTGAAACCCCCCTCCCCACTTCGGCAGAATGTGAAAGAGGGTTTTCACCCCTTAACTACACAGATAGAAAGTCCCGCAATCGACTGAGATCACAAACGTTTTAAATCCGTACTCTTTCTGGACATCAATGGGCCTCCGCTGGACAAATTCGACACTGTCCCTTTCGCGAAGTCCTGGATCAAGGCTGGCCATCGATCGTCTAATTCATGGAAGACTGGACCACAACCACAGAGCGCTGCCATCAGGCCATTGTGGTCTGTTTTATTCTAAGGTAAACTCTAACACTTAATTTGTTATTGAAAAAGTAAACTCGTATAACAAGGTCTGTCTATAAATATAACGTAAAGTAGCCCATAGCTGACCTACTAACTAGACACATAGTAGGCATATCAGTGTGTGGCTTCCCCCTAGTGGCTGTAAAGGAAATGCAGCGAACACAACAGTTAAAGCTGATATTGGTGTAAGGGACATGTCGGTAAAGCGAGGCTTGAGTTCTGTCTCTGTCCGAGATTATAATAACTCTTGCTTTACAAAAATATTTGATTTCGAGGTCAGGCCCCATGTTTTATGGAATGTTCTGATGAAATACATATGTAGGGGGTCTATGTGTGTGTAAATCTAGGATATGTGAAAAGAAAAATTCTAATTGCCTTGTGTGAAATGGCTAATAAAGTTCTATTATATTCATAAGAAGCTGCAACCTTTTTTCCATGATCACAATAATGGCATATGTGCTATATGTTATTGTTATGCTGATCAGCCACTTCAATGCGTGATATGTCTGTCCATCCAATTTTTAAAATTGTTATTTTTTGAGGGGGGGGGGCACCGGACATCGCACTGTAATTTAAACAATGTTTATGCGTTACGAAAAGTTAGGCGTACTGTGAGGTCTAAGATATTACACAGCCACCTGCCACTACTCTGCGGGGGGGGGGGGCACCCACCACTGGGGGGAGCTGCAGCCCCCCCCTTCCTGCGCTAATGGTCTAGCTTCCTTCCTTGAGGGGGGGGGGTGAGCTGTAGTGTGCTCTTTGGGAAAACGTTGATTTGCTGCTCATTTAACAATGTTCAATCGCTCATGTTTGACCACACAAACAGCCACTCTGATCATTTATTTCTTTAAGTGTGCTGTACCTGAAACTTAAGTGATGACCTGAAGGGAATTTTAAATCAAATATAATTTTGTCAGTTAATTTAGGGCCTTGAATATTATCTCCTCTTAATGGGTAGTGCTTATATGGAAAGCCCCCAAAAATGATAGAGGAAATGAAATTAATAAGAAAAATTAACAGACTTCTATTCAGTCACATTTCTGAAATCATTTAGAATTTATAATTGATAAATGTACCATCTACAATTTTTTTTAATTGGCGCTTCTGTTTACAAACTGAGAGAAACATAAAATGCAATCCAAAACTTAACTTGTGACAATTGTGAGGATAAGAATGTGACAAGAGGAATGAGCTCAACAGAGCTCAGATCTCTGCCAGGTGTACATAGCTCCCCTTCGTTGCACACACACACACACACACACACACACACACACACGGACAGTAAAACCACTGTTTTCCCTGCCATTATAAGACTTTTGCACAGCATGCAAGTCGACTGAACAGGAAATATGAAAATCTATTTTTTAATATTCAGCGCTCAAACTAAAAAAAAATCTTACCTAATAAAAACGTTTTGCCTGTCAGTCTGTGGATGTGCAGCCTCCTGGGCAGACCCTCGCATGAATACGACTAAATCTAATATGAAATGACAGAGATCAGGCTATCATAATCCAAAGCCCTTATTAAAAGATGTCAGATCTGTTTAACTGTCGTGGTTTTCATGATATAAAATGAATGAAGATGAGTGGCTGCTCTGCTGATTGACTTTCATTCATAAAACAATGGCAAGGTAACATAGCTCTGCCATGGGAAATGTATTGTAGCCACTGGGATGATTTCCAGCTGTCCATCCATCCATCCATTATCCAAGCCGCTTATCTGAATTCGGATCGCGGCATGCTGGAGCCTGTCCCAGCAGTCATTGCGGGCAGGTAGGGTGAAACCCTGGACAGGCTGCTAGTCCATCACAGGGCCCACACATTCACACCTAGGGACAACTTGGTAAGCCTGATTCACCTGACCTACATGTCTTTGGACTGTGGGAGTAAACAGGAGCATAAACCCATGCAGACATGAGGAGAACATGCAAACTCCACACAGAGGATGACCTGGGACAACCGCCAAGGTTGGACAACCCCAAGGTTCGAATCCAGGATCATCTTGCTGTGAGACTACAGTGCTAACCACTGCGCCACCTTGCTGATTGATTTCCAGTAAACCCCACGTTATGCCATTGGCTGACAGTATTTAGGTAGTTCATGGCTGAGATTTTCAAAGTCGCCGAGGACAATAACGAAAGGTTCTGGGTTTGTTTGCTCCACACACAATATCTGGTCGTAGAGCACGCACTGTGCCTCCTGCACATCGGCCTGCGATGGAATGTACAGCGGCCAGAATGAATGAAGGAAACTCATAAGAGAAGTAGAAGGGTAAACAGTTGATGAAAAACAGTTTCTAGAACAGATGAACAATGCTGCAGAATCACAGAAAGTTGAATCAGTTCATCTGGACACAATGTTTATTGAGAGAACTGTTTCATCACTCATCTAATTGACCTCTTCAGTCTCAACTGACTGCAGGTATCCCCACCCTTATAAACAATACAGTGGCATTAATGACTGAAACCAACAATCGGTTTCATATGCAAATTGCCATGACCATTAACTAGAGTTGCAGTGGCCATGTGTACAATTCACAGAGGATTGGGAAATGTTTGCAATCGCAGCATTGTAAGATGGCGACACGTGCACTCTTGGGCCCCCTCCTAATTTCAGGGATGGTTGTTATGCCACTGTATTGTTTATAAGGGTGGGGATACCTGCAGTCAGTTGAGACTGAAGAGGTCACTTAGATGAGTGATGAAACGTTTCTCTCAATAAACATGTCCAGATGAACTGATTCAACTTTCTGTGATCTCTCTACCTGGATTATTGAGCATGCATAAAGACAATGCTGCAGAATCACTGTCATATCTTTACACCAGCCACTGTTAATATAAAAACAAATACATTTAAAATGTCCTTATAATTACAGATATAAGGTATTGTACTCTGGGATGATTGCTTAGCAGGTCCAAGAAAAGCATTTTCCATTTACCTATTTGTGTGCATAGAATACATAACATAAGCATAGCAGTTTGGTTAGAAGGGCATCTAACTAAACACAGGGGTGAAAGGATAACAGAGAGCCTTTTCATCCACTCCTCCAAGCTGTTGCTGTTTTCCCAGATTATTGAGTTGATCCCATTCATATGCATACTTGATGAAGTCTTGTTTTATTGCAGCATTTCAGCATTCTAGGTCAACCCTCCAATGGCTCCACAGTGAGTCAAGAATGAAAGGGCATATACAGGGATGGAGCAAAAATAGCTGCTGTGGCACAGAAGCCAAGGCTTTGACAAAGAGTTAGACATCTGTGTACCCTGATCTGATTAACCAAGAAGCTTCGTAGAAATCAACCAGGTTAACTGTGGACATGTGCGACTATTTGCATTTTTGTTGTATATTATTATTTATGTTATATATTAAAAGTAATGCCATCATCATCATTATCATAAAATCAAAATAGTTAACTTTAAAGAAATGGGAAAACTAAAGTTATTGTTATGTGTACAAAAGAAGCACACTTTTGTTTCATTCAGTCTCAAGTCCTGTTGAGGTTATTTTTATTGCGCTGAAAATGATGTTTGACAACTTTTTAACACTTACACTAAAGTATAATTTTGCATGTTCCCTTTACCAGCAGGGGCATAGGTGGATTATGAGACAATGGGCTCCTGGGCCCCCCAGCACATACACACAATTAACGTCAACAGCATATTAACTAAGACATACTACATTCACCTGCAGTTACCTTCAGTTTTTCAGCAGGACTTTTGGAGCTCTGTTATTTACATGAATTACTCAGCCCTTTGCATATGCGAGAAAAAATGCAAAGTTAATAATAGTGACTTCGTGCAGAGGCTCTGGCTTGGGGGCCGCCTGAGCCCTTGGACCACGTAGGCCTGTTGGGGAATCCACCCATGAGCAGGGGGCAGGCCAATTCACAACGTGTTTTTATATAAAACCTAAAGGCATGCTTGGTCAAGCTAGTTTAGTATTGCTGATAATGTGGTTGCTAGCTTAGGCACACTTTTCCCACCTCGTTAAGTATATTCACATATGAGGCATCTGGGTAGCGTGGCGGTCTATTCCATTGCGTACCAACACGGGGATAATCAGTTTGAATCCCTGTGTTACCTCCGGCTGGGTCGGGCATCCCTACAGACACAACTGGCCATGTCTGCAGGTGGGAAGCGGGGTGTGGGTATGTATCCTGGTTGCCTCCTCTGGTCGGTCGGGGTACCTCTTCAGGGGGGAGGGGGAACTGGGGGGAATAGCGTGATCCTCCCACGCGCTACGTCCCCCTGGCGAAACTCCTAACTGTCAGGTGAAAAGAAGCGGCTGGCGACTCCACACGTATCGGAGGAGGCACGTGATAGTCTGCAGCCCTCCCTGGATTAGCAGAGGGGGTGGAGCAGTGACCAGGACAGCTCGGAAGAGTGGGGTAATTGGCCAAATACAATTGGGGAGAAAATGGTGGAAAAAAAGAAAGAAAACTATTTAAGTATATTCACCTATTAGTAGAGGAGCACACACCTAACGTTGAAATCTTCAGAAATGATATGAATAGGTAATCTACACAAAGACATAGATACTTAAGCTGTATTGTATCAAACACACAGACACGCAGACACACACATGTAAATGATAAAACAGGGCAATTGCCGTTTTTTGATACCCTCTGTTGGGTACTATTTGTACCCATTTTAGTATTATTTTGTCTTGGCAAGAGGAAAATCTATATGAGGTCCACATGACATTTATGGCTGACTTTAAAAAGATAAGTTGGTATCAAAAGTTCTTCACAGATTTTTGGGACAGCTGATGCCGGTTATGGTTGGTCAGAGGCAGAACGGCGTCATCCAGGCAAACATTTTTAATGAGAGAAAAGACGAGGTTTGGAGAAATAACTGAACACCATGTCTTTCAGTACGTGACCACTATAGATTGTTGTGTTGACAACATCTGGTGTGTGTGTGTGTGTGTGTGTGTGTGTGTGTGTGTGTGTGTGTGTGTGTGTGTGTGTGTGTGTGTTTTGGGCAATTTATCTGTAAAACTAACAGTGAGTTCAGCGTTATGTGAACAAGCCTACCTTGTTGACGGTTTTGTGTTCAAGGCTACTGTGGCCTGTTTCAGAGGCACTGTCGCTCACAATTTGAGATATTTGACATTCACAAATGCATACATGAAAGCTGTAGAGGAATTGAAAAAAACCAAAAACAAACAAAAACTACCAATTATATCCTGACAAACTTGAATTAAACCTGAGAAGACAGCGTCTCCTTGTTCCATTTGTGTATTTTTGGGTCTAATTCTTTCTGTGTGTGGTACTATTTCATTCAAGTTTGTCCCTCAGGTCACATAGATTATCTACAAGGATCACACACCTTGAGCCTTGTGGATTCCTTTGAGAAAAGAGCTGACCATGTAAAGGTCCTACCGCCTAAAGCAAGTTAGAAAGAGGCTGCCATTGTGTATCCTCTTTCCGAATCCCCAGATGCCAGATGGCTCTCTTGGGAACAGATTAGACGGGGTACATTTTTCAATTACTCTTTTGATTTTTCCCCCTTTTTTTTTGCATGTGGCATAACCGTTTCATATTCTGCCATTCAAGCATTTTCCCTTAAAATTCGATTTTTTCCCCTCCCTGTGCCTTTTGAAAGTACACCGTCTTTTAGTTCTGTGGTTTCATATGTTGGATTGTAACTAACCATCTAGTACACACCTGTCTTACCTCACGTGGCCTCTGACACATAATAGATTTTACTTCATTTTACACATGCAGAGGTTCTGTGTAAAAAAAGCAAATAACACCCTTTCTTTCTCTATATTAGTGAGCAAAGTAATTAAAACCAAGAACTGCTAATGACGCATACTTAATTCTCCCCCCCAATTGAACTTGGCTGATTACCCTACTCTTCCAAGCCATCCCGGTTGCTGCTCTACCCCCTCTGCCGATCCGGGCAGGGCTGCAGACTACCACATGCCTCCTCCAAATGTGGAGTTGCCAGCCGCTTCTTTTCACCTGACAGTGAGGAGTTTCACCAGGGAGACGTAGCGCGTGGGAGGATCACGCTATTCCCCCCAGTTCCCCTTCCCCCCTGAACAGGCGCCCCGACTGACCAGAGGAGGCACTAGTACAGCGACCAGGACACATACCCACATCCAGTGATTAAAGTGGGCCGGAGCTACCCGGATCCCGACACCGGCACTTCCCCTCCTCCCTCAAGTCAACCGGAGCTGAGATCCGGCACTCTGTAGACAGGAGTAATTTCAACCTTTTTGTCACAGTAAAATTTAAAACAAAAAAACATGATGCAGCCAATTCACAAGCATTACAAAATAAATCGCAAATAGAGTCGTTCTTCTATTTTTATACTACTTTACTTTTTCTAAAAGTTTGAACGATATCGCGTCCTCACGTGACCCGCACCTGCCTGCTGTCTGGCTTCACCAGACTTGACATCAAAAGAGACTGGCTTAACGCTCACGGGTCAGGGTCAGTTCACCGCACCAGGCAGACAAGACTCGAGAGAGCGTCAACCTGCTACCTGCACTATTATCCTGGATTGGGGGACATAAAGAGTGAGTATCTTCAGTATATTTCCAATAGTTTTGTCTAGCTCTGCTGTGGTTTTCATTCAAGCAACGAACGTTGGCGAACGTAACGTTAGCTAGCTAGCTAACTAGCTATCTTCCACCCGGTAACGTTGCTAGCTAGTTGCTGACGTTGCTGGCTAGTTGTTTGAATGCTGCTAGGCAAGCTAACTATCGGTAGTGTCCGGTAACGTTACCGGTAGCTAGCTAGTTATGTTTGTCCAACCTTAGCTCTCGCCATGCAATATTTTCATTCAAATAACTAACTAGCTAGCAAACGTTAGCTACCGGTAGCTATTATTAGCTAACAATGCTAACGTCGGGACTACTGGACCAGTGGTTAGCTAGCCTAACGTTAGCTAGCTAGCTACCATTCAAACAACTAATCGTGATAGCTAGCTAGCTAACGTTAGCTAGAGATCCCCCACTTACCAAATCCCACTTTAACCCTTGCCCACATCCGGCTTCCCACCCACAGACAAGGCCAATAGCCTGGCTGCATAAGATGGTGTCGTTCGACTTCCGACGTACGAGTACTTGCACAAGAACTTCTGTCTGGTTTGTTGAGAGAAGAGATGGATTTTTTTTACACTCGCTGTTTGCAGGACCTCCCTAAAATCACGGGCAACAATGTACATCGCATCATGAGTGCTTCTTTGGTAGCTCAGACGAGCAAAAAAGAAAAGGGGTTTAAGATGTAAATTTCGAGCTACAGCCACAACTACGAGGGTGAGTAACGGCATCGTTAAAACTATGCTAGCGCTAGCTAGCTAGCTAACTAACGTTATTGCAGCCAGCTAATGTTGATACTTTGTTTTTATTAGTCAGCTAATGTTGCTAACTTACATCTACATTCAAAATCTACCACGTGGGTGTGTGTGAGAGAGGCATGTTGGGGGTGGAGAGACTGAACAGGTGGGTTAATTTGGCAGGGGCGATTAAATGAAATGATAGACATACCTGGTGTAAAACCGAATGTCCTCATGGGAACCTGCAAATCGCCTCAGGCTGAATTTGGACTGTAGCTGGATGGTCTCTAGTTGTTCCTGGAGCACTTCTATTTGTTTCCTCATTGACTCGTTTTGGGCCAGGGCATCATCCAAAGTGGCAGGATTAGGAGCCACGCAATAGTCATGCTCTTAAAGGCAGCTGCTGACATCCATCTCATTATCAGTGGAGTCCAGAGCTGGCAGAAGGGCGACATCAGGAGGCTGCCGGCGCTCCCACACATCTAGCCTGGGTGTGGGTTTTGAGTTCTCATTCCACACAAAGAATGTGGGGACAGCTGCTTTCTTGTGCCTCCTTAACACACCTGTAGCTGGCACAGCGAAGTCACCCAGTTCAAAATGCCGACGACACACTTTTGTACTCTTGGTGACGGTAAATGCATCTCTCCAAATCTTCGCTAACCACTTAGCTCTTTCCTTGCAGTTACTAGGGAATGAATGGAAACTTAAAAGAGAATTATAGCTCGTCAAATTCGCATACTGTGGCACACAACAGTGCTCAGTGGAGCCCGATTCACGGCGTTGATACTTGAATGCCCCTTTTTGCCCTGTTTGATTCATTGATTTTTCGGACAAAATTAAGATTTCGGACGGATAAGTTAGCAGTTAACTAATGATTCAGTAGGACGTAAGCATCCGGTTGTACCGGAAGTTCTTATGCAAACAAACACACCCGGAAGTTAATGCACCGAGCCTATAGATACAGTCGCATCTATGGGAACGCCTACAAAACGTCACATCCATTTATGCCGTGGGGGGGATCACAAATCATTCAGTTAAGGCGGGTAGACCTTTTTAGTTGGTTGATCTTTGCTATTACTATTACTATTACCATTTTTATTACTGTTGATCTTTGCTCGCTGCCATGCTGAAAAGTTGTTGTGTAGTGTTCTGCACACCAAATAAATGTAAAAATCCCGAACTTAAGTTTTATATACTGCGCTATGGAGCCTGTAATGCGACCCACTCGCCCCTGATGCCACTGCACACAAGATGCCTGGCTGATGTTTGCTCTCTCCACCTTGTCCACCTCCTCTTCGGTCACTTCATGCAGGCTGAAACACCATGGCTTCTTGGATGGTGTGGCGAAAGCTTTGAAACTGTTCAGAACCACTGCATGTGATGATCTGTCAGCCAGCATGGTCAGAAATTATAGCTGCTGTGAAGTAGAGGCTTTTGGGATTGGGGCTTTTCTTTTCCTTTTTCCTCCTGCTGATGTTTGCTCAGAGTAAAAAGTTGTTTCTGCTTCAAGTGCAGGCTCTTTTTTTTTTTTTACACAGACCTGATTCCATGCACAGGCTTTGCTTGTGCATGGGACTTTATTAAACCCCATCTTAACACAAGCCTCTAATTTAAAAAGAGCAGCAGCCACATGGGAACACGACTCACCCAGACTGAAAAAAAAGCAGAAACAGTAGTTATGGAAATACAAAGTGTGAAAAAAATCAAGCTTAATATTCATAGGCACTCTAGATACACCACTTACCCTGCCATGCAGTCGCAATGACCTGTCAGAACGGTCCTATCCCCCTGCACTGCAACCCAAGTCGGATGAGGCTTTTCGGTCACCCTCCAGGATGGCTTCACATTGCAGCGGAATAAATATTGTGGCGAACGTGGAAGAACGTTGTGGCGAACGCCGTGGTTGCGGGCGACAACGTTAACCAGTTGACTAAAGGGTCCGACCCCTTAGCCAAGGGCTACCGAGCCTATACACCCGTGATCGTTACATTATAAATGTCACACACTGACATTTTGTGATGTAATACCACTCCCACAAATCCACTGGTAAAAAAGTGTGAGCCTCCAGGGACCTGTAATTCTTCAGGTTGCAGTGCGAGTAGATCCCTGTGTGATCTAGCACATCGCCAAAACATAGGCTAATAGCATCGAGTAACGTCGCTGCTACAGTCGAAACTGTGCATGGAATTCACTCATTTTTGTCTTAACAGGCTAAGACATACTAGTCTTTTATATCATAGTGTTAATGAACGTAGGATACCAATATAGACCGTAGGATACTGATATTACAGTCAGTTTGCGTAATCATATCTAAGGTTATAGCAAAGTGTCTCTTACCTGGAGACTCAACCAGATCACAAAAATTGTCAGGAAACGACACCTCTAGCCATTCAGTTGGGTCGTTTGTCCAGTCATGTATACTGTATAGACAATCCGACCCAATACGGCCCAGTTTTTCTATATATCGTGCTCTGTCGAGCGGCAGCAGTGACTACATAAGCCATGATGAGTTTAAATACCGCGCTTTTCCAGTCAGGAGGAAAGGATCCACGCCGACTCCACCCACGGCACGCCCCCGACTATAACGAGACACTGACTGTATCTGTTGTGTCTGTATGGACGCCCGACCATGCTGGAGGTAACACGGGAATTCGAACCGATGATTCCTGTGTTGGTAGGCAACAGAATAGACCGCTACGCCACCCAGACGCCAAACACACTTAAATTTGACCTGCACACTCAAACGGCCAGCTATATTTAAATGACGGTTGGGTCTTGAGCGTTTGAGGTTTGCGTTGACACATCATGCCAAGGAAAAAACCTACCTGTGATCATCCCACAGACCTATTGCTGCTTCTGAACAGTTTGGGTAACCCTTTAAACCATGTGAGCCATCATCCCTCAGTGGGAAAGATCCTTTAAGATGAGAATATTAAACCCACATATTAAACCACCCAAGAAAGGGTTTTACAGCAAATTTGCCCCAAGATTATTGGATATGATGCTGCAAGAAATGCAAAAACTCTACAAATACATCTAGGGATCTACAGGTCTCTCCTTCATTAGCAGACCACTGAGCAAGCATGGCTTTCATGGAGGAGGTAGCAAGGAGGAATCCTGTTGTCTCCAAATTAAACATTGCAGCATGACTTGTTTTGCAGATTTCCACTTATATGAAACCAAAAAAGAATAGAAACAGGTTCCACTGGTCAGATTAGAGCCAGGTTGTTTAGCTAAAATGTACAATGCCATGTTTGAAAAAAACATGGCCGAATTAACCACCCATGGGGCCTCAGGGCTGGCATTTCAATGGGTCACCACACCTTGGAAAAACTGGCTACAGCAAGTTAACATTAGACAGAGGACACACAATTCCGTCTTGCTAGTGTTGCAGCCAGGAACTCAGATGGATGCGGGGTTGTCTTGCAACTGGCAATGTTTTTATTTCAAATCATTTGCAATTACAACAAGAATACAATATGCTTATTCAACATCCACCCGCATGCTTCCTCGGCTGCTTTCAAGAACTCACGAAAAACCAGAACATAACTTCTTCCACCACTGCAAGTCTAACGACGAATAACTTCTTCTTTCTTTTTTAAATTGCCTTTCTGACTCAACCGCATCACCTAGTGGCGGGAGTATACAACACATCGAATTGACATCTCACACTTCCCCACTTAAAAAAAAATTAATGTTGTCCCGACATTCACTTAAACCTCCGAAGCCTTGCACAAAAATACCGGGACAGTCATGAAACTGAATATGGTCATGTTTGTGAGATACCAAGACTACCGTGCACTGCCGTCGGGGATACTGCACAAGTCTTCAGTCTTTGTGCCCAAACACCTGCATAGTTAATGCATATTACACATTACTCATTCATGGCTTCCTACACTTGGATGGGTCATTACTTTTTTTTGGAAATAACCTATACCCAACCCACCCAAAGCACATAAGTCGGCCAACAGTTGAATCATTTTGAATCCCAAACTACCAGCATTCAAATTGGCATTTTCACCATCACCCCAGCTTTCTCTGTTACTGCCTGCCCTACAACATCTCACAAGCAAAGTATTACTCTGTCCATTAGCTTAAGGCCGATGGCTACATTACCAGGGCTGCCAGTAACCACTGACAGCTATCTCTGTGAACTTGGGCTGGCCAAGTCTGTCATAAGTCAGAGTCCGGGGATGCCTTCTTTGTCTCATTGGATACGACTCCCTCCGCTCTGTCTCCTCAATTTGTAGAACAATCTGGAACAATCTCATCAGCTTGCAGCTAGAACTGAGCTGTGGGGTTAAGTGCAGGTGGACTTTGGGGTTCAGCTGGAGACCAGGTGAATGTCACTGCCGGAAAAATCATGATCCGATTCCTCACTATCCATTTGTTGTGTGCGATTAGTCACAGGTTTTTGTCTGTTTTTGTAACCGTTTTTTTCCTTTATCTGGGTTGTGGTGGGAGTCTTACATGTGCAGTGACAGGGAGGAAGTCACAGAGTAAACACATGTTCCTGTGGAGTATCCTTGTCCTGCCTCTGCCATTTTCTACTTCCACCTCAAACACAGGATTGTCCTCACCTTTCTGACTTTTGATGACATAAATGTCATCCTCCCAGTAGGAGTGGATTTTCCCAGGTCCTCCCCTCTCAGTCACATTTCTCACCAGGACACGGCTGCCCATTCAGAGTGTAGGACCATACACTCTCTTGTCGTACTCTCTCTTTCTTCTAGCTGCTGACCTAGAAACATTTTTGGAGGTGATGTCAGATGCCTCAGCCATCCTCTGTCCCTACCTCTCCACGTAGTCCTAGTAGGAGCCTGGAGAGTCCTCACTCGCTACCCCAAACAGCAAGTCCACTGGCAGTCTAGGTGGCCTACCAAAAAGCAGAAAGAATGGAGAGCAGCTTGTGGCCTCATTAGTTGTGCAGTTAAAGGCATGCATGACATTGGGGAGGTGATTTTTCCAGTCACTTTAATGTTCTTCAGTAAGTGTTCTTAACATTAAGAGAAGAGTTCTGTGAAACCTCTCTGTTTGTCCATTCCCCTGGGGGTGGTATGGAGTAGCGTGAGACCCCCTGATACCGGAGAGTGCTTTTAGGTGATGCAACAGTTTGTTCTCAAATTCTCTCCCCAGCTCATGGTGCAGCTTCTCTGGAAAACCAAACTTGAGACAAAACTCATTGGACATTTTGTCTGCCACAGTTTTGGCTGATTTTTTTGGTCGTAGCATATGCTTGAGTGAAGCGAGTATGATGGTCCCAGTGTTGTAGTCGAGTCACTAAACCTCGAGTCCGAGTCGAGTCTCGAGTCCCCAGTGCTCAAGTCCAAGTCCAAGTCCGAGTCACCAAAGAAACGTCGAGTCGAGTCCGAGTTGAGTCCCCATTACCTGAGTCCGAGTCAAGTCCCTATTACCCTAGTCCGAGTCCGAGTCATCAAGGTTGAGTCTGAGTCGAGTTCCAAGATGGCTCCAGTGATCCACTCGGGCACAGTCAAAGATCTGACATACAAATAAAAAAGGTCTACATTAAACAAAAATGACACAGCTGTCACCATTTCAAAGGGAGTTTATTTACTTTGTGACACGATAGCCAAACAAATGCACACCCACACACTCGCACACATGCACGTGCAAGCATGCGCGCGCACACACACATTTTTAGAACAGTCTGAATTTCTTTGGCATTCTGAACACTGCATGTGCTTCAAAACACATTTGATAGCTGTGAATAGCATGATATTAGCAAATGGTGGAAACAGTATACAGAAGTAAGTTCCACAGCATACAATACATTCATAAAAACTAGTCAAAAGACATTGTCTCTCAGGAATAGTTAGGAACAAAAGGCTGGTGGCACTAGTTTTAAGCATACACGTTGCATTTCAAAAACATAAGATCTGACAGCATGGAACTACTCAACCTTGCACGGTGAGGCCTCATCAAAATGCCTCCATGACTAAATACCCTTTCAATGGGCGCACTGGAGGTAGGGATAGAGAATACCTGTGTGGCAATCTGATAGAGGGTAGGGAATTTGGATTTGTTTTGCTGCCAAAACCTGAGGCACGGGACTGAGTCAGAGTCCTGCTCAGCGATCAAGTTGAGGTATGCAGTCAACTGAGCCTGGCCAGACGGCTTCTTCTCGGTGGAGGAGGGAGTCCTCCTATAGTGGGAGAACATTCTCAACTGCTTCTCAGGAGGAGACTCTGAAAGTTCACCTTCCCCTGGTCCTGTTGCTTCCGCTGCATCTGCTGTTGATACCGCTTGCTTGTCACCCTCTGCCTTTATATACTCTGAAATGAGAGGGGGGCATGGGGGACTCATTACAAATATGTTATTGACTAGGCCTACATGACAAATGACATGTCTATGTGCTTTATTGTAACACCTTCAATGATATAAACATCACAACAATCAAATAGTTAATCACTTAACTAACATTAATCAAAACATTTCTCACCTTTGATCTCAGTCTTCAGCACATCTTTGATGTCACTGTCCAGCTGCACATCATGTTCTAGCCGCTGGAAGCCAAATGCTGGGTCCAACACAGATGCTATGAAGTAGGCATTGGTGAAAGGAAATTTGGTGGGGCCTCTTCCTTCAGCCGGCTCACATCCTGGTATCTTGACTGCACTGAAAACCTCTGCAAACCTTGTTTTCAAGGAGCTCTCCAGAGCTCTCACCAGAGGCCCACAGTATCTGGCTTTTCCTCTTATTTCCTGCAGGTAACAGCGCAGAGTGAGGACACAGGGCACAATCACACTGACGGTGACAGTAGTCTCACCCTGAGTTAGGTTGGTTGCCTCTAAGAACGGATCAAGAACTTCGATCAGTTCTTTAAGCTGAGCATACTCTCGCGGGGATAAGATAAGGCTTTTGTGCCCCACTGATTCCAACACACTGGACAGCTTTTGCATGTCTAAATGCACATAAGCCTTCACCTGCTTCAGAGTGGAATTCCATCGTGTGGCATTCGCTGTTGGAATTGTTGCATCACCAGAACACGCTTCAAAGCAGTCTTTAAACGAGGTGCCACTGTGGAGGAGGTTGGCTGCACGGGATAGCTTTGCTAGGGTGCTTGACAGCCCACTGGTGTCTTTCAGACCATCTTTTATGACCAACTGCAGTGAATGTGTGAAGCATGATAGTCTCTGCATCTTACAGTTCTCAGCCAAAGTGTCATTGACTGTCTGTTGATCTTCTGGCATCAGGTCTTGCCATATTTCATCATCCTCCTCAAATGTGCTGGGATCATGAGCTTCAGCATCACAAGGATCCTCTAGGGGAATGCTGGCCTGGAAAGCTTTTCTCATGTTGGATGCATTGTCAGTTATGACAAAGTTG
Organism: Lampris incognitus; assembly: GCF_029633865.1. Classification (NCBI taxonomy): domain Eukaryota; kingdom Metazoa; phylum Chordata; class Actinopteri; order Lampriformes; family Lampridae; genus Lampris; species Lampris incognitus. The sequence continues at coordinate 22,341,905 of NC_079224.1, forward strand.
ATCTTGTCCTTAATCAGGTATTCTTCAGCACAGCATTCAAACATCATTGCAATCTTCTCTCCTGAGTGTTTCCCATGCACTCTTTTGCAGGAAAGAAGATATGACTGAAGGCTGAGTTCCTGTTTTTTTTATCCATTGCCACTGTGTGTGCTGTCACTCCAAGGAATGACTGCATCTTTCGATCACTCCAAATGTCTGTGGTAACAGCAACACTCGATGCTTCTGCCAGCTGGTTCTTTATCTGTTCTTTCTTGACTTCCACCATTCCTGGAATGGTCACAGAGGAAATTGTGGATCTTGCTATGGGCCGGTACTGAGGGTCCAGGACATGCAGGAAGTGCTTGAAGTCCTCGTTGTCAACGATGGAGAGTGGCAAGCAGCACTTAATGATTAGATCTTTTACAAGGGCATCACTTATAGCCTTCTGACGTGGATGTCTGAGGTCGTACATCCTTTGCTGTCCATCATTTAAAAATGATGTGATAGTCTTCTGACCTGGAGCAGCTGGCATCACATCTGAAGCAGTGGAGGCACGGTATTCTTGGAACCTAGGGGAAGATAGGATACACACTTTAGCTTGCTGATGCCAAACTGTTTCAAGTAATCTTTCTCACAGCAAAAAATGTGTAACGTTATAGCTATAACAATATGCAATAACAATACAAATGTTACACATTATACACATAGTGGTTTGAACCATAACCAGTTAAGTTACATATTTAGTTATCTATATAACTAACATTACCATATTAGTAGATTAACTAATGTAAACTAGCTGGATAAATGAAAAGTATGAGAAAAGATACATAATTTATGAGACTAACAGGACAGGGATTAATTAGCAAAACCCAGTCATTTAATTATTGATTTAAGTATGTTACATGCTACCTAGCTGAGCTTTAACTCTCTATCCTCCGTGAGTCTGTATGTTTATTCTGTATGGGTCAGGGAGGGTGTGATTTTGTTAGAAGACAGCCAGTTCATAGTACTGTTCAAAAGCTACGTCGCGCGTGTCTATTTTTAGAATTTGGCACAGCCAATGCTGCATATATGCAAAGAAAAATATCCCCATATTTACAGTAGCCTATGCGGTGTCACCAATCACCATACGGTTCGGTAGTTTCCGGTACATCGGGGGGGGGGGGGAATGCCACATCCGTCAAATCTCGTACCGTCTCCAGCTCTCAAGAAAACCAGTGGCGGCATCCACATTAGCTTTCTTCAATTAGTCCATTTAGCGAGTAATAGCCTACAATTATTTTTATTTGCATTGTAAAGTTGTGCACATTTTATCAACATTATTTGTGGATGCATATAGGCTAGACTTCTTCCTTCTCCGCACTTGGGAGAATATTCATGGCGGAGATCTGCAATGTGCGGATTTGTTATTGCTAGTTAAGATTAATGCTAACACGGTAGTTCAGAGTGGTGTGTTTTTTCCGTTAAGTGTATGCTACTTGGTAATTAGCTAAATGATAAATAAGAAAAATCAGTTTTAATCTCCCTATAACACGAAGACGCTGCGTGTTACTTACCAACTCATCATTAGTGAGATGGATGGCACGCTCGTACCGAAAGCGAACCGTACTGTGACTTTTCTGTGCAATGCTGCATTAGCATTCTAACAGTAACGTTACTTAACTTACCTATACAATCTCACTTGGTTCTAGTGATATGATGTACCCGCCACACGACCTGACCCAACATCTTGGACCAGTGGTTGAGTTACTTCAGAGGCTATTGTTACCGTAGCTAGATAGCTAGCTAGCTAACGTTAACTGATCACCAACCATATCATCAACTGACTGCATATCACTTACTTTTCTGGGTGCATCCTTGACAGATGTCTGTTGAAGTTTGAGGTTGTCCCGGTCTTCTCCTCAATAGTTCGTTTACATATCGAACATCTAGCAGTGATCTTGCTGGAATTTGTTGTAAAATCTGTGTAATCAAAGCGCACAATTCGGGGTGTCTCTTTAGGCATCTTCGCGCTACTGAACATGACGGTATGCACGCCACGTGAATCCGCATGTAGGTGGAACACACGTGCCTGCCCTTACACGAAATTGAATAATGTTACAGTATTAATATAGCTATCAATATATTTTAATAGGGCCTATTATTTAAAAAAAATCTAACAAAAACAGTCTTTATCAATTAAAAAGTCAGAGTCCGGGTCTCCAACTTCCGAGTCCGAATGCAGTAAATTCGCGAGTCCGAGTCATCAGTGCTCAAGTCCAAGTCGAGTCACGAGTCATGAAAATCAGGACTCGAGTCGGACTCGAGTCCGAGTCCTGGACTTGAGTACTACAACACTGGATGGTCCATTATCACAAGTATGTATTCATATCCACCCCTACATTCTTCAAGATGCCAGAGACCAGCTGAAATGGGTGAGTGTTTCGATGCTCACTCAACATAGGTGCACGTGACTGTTTGGTTTTCTTTTTTTTTAGACACTCACACACATTTGTTACGAAATGTTCTATGTCCCTTTGCATTTTTGACCCAAAGAAATTGTCCCTTATCAGGTTTACTGTCCTTTCTGTGCCCAAATGACCCATTTCTTTGTGCAGTTCATTTAAGATGAGTGGACGGTACACTTCTGGCAGCACAAGCTGACTTTTTGTTTGAGCCCTCCGGTGCATAGTTCCATCTGCTCTGATCTCTTAACTTGCCCCAGTCCCTCATTAGAGCTTTAAACTCAAGACTCTCACCCTTTAGTTCTTGTGCAGCTGGTTCATTTCTTCACCGCGTAGATGTGAGCCGTCATCTCAAGGGTCTTGATGCAAGATGTCGAAGGACGCCCCACCACATGAACTGGAGCAGGTCCGCAAGCTGTTCATTGGTGGATTGAGCTTTGAAACCACAGATGAAAGCTTGCGTGCTCATTTCGAATGATGGGGGACCCTTACAGATTGTGTGGTGATGAGGGACCCCTTTACCAAAAGGTACAGAGGCTTTGGCTTTGTCGCCTACTCATCAGTGGAAGAGGTTGATGCTGCAATGAGTGCTCGCCCTCATAATGTTGATGGAAGTCTGGTAGAACCCAGGAATCAACCAGGTGCCCATGTCATAGTGAAAAACATTTTTTGGTGGCATCAAAGAAGACACTGAGGAGTCACACATACGAAACTACTTTGGACAATTTGGCACTTTCCTCTTTAACTTGTTCAGTCTCTCAGTGTGCTTCAGGTACTTCAGTTATTTTTTCCAATCAAGATTTCCTCTGTCACTTCCAGTTTATCAAGGAAGGACTTGATCTGGAATTTGATGTTTTCCTTGAGCAGTCCTGTGCCCACTGACCTCAGAAACTTCCTTTTGACTAGATCTGCACTGTAGTGTTCCTCTGACTCTCTCCTAGGATGCAAAGAGCAGTCAGTTTTTTAGTTCGATAGCTCTGAACAGAAAATATTGTGCTGTTTCTTTTTGTTCTTGAGAAATACTGATCAGTTTTTGGTACAGGTCTGAAGAGTCATATTCTCTGTTATGTCCCTTTAATATTCTTTTTAGCTGAGGCAGGGTCAAACCAGTCTTTATATCAAGCATGTCATGCAGTTTTAGGCCCGGGCTGATGGCCCTTATCACCGCCTCTGACTTCTGACTCACCATGACCCTTGCGGAGCCCACTCTCCATCTGGTGCATGAGGTTGGTGTATGACAACTTGTCATGCTGACCCCCTTCACTGATTTGGCCACAGATGCAGAACTCCCTGCAGATGGTCACTTCTGTCATGTTGGCTGGTGGCCAGCTCTGGATCGGGCTTATTGTGGTATTATCAGATATATTCCATTCGACACCGAGCCCTTTTATTTCCTCTTCTAAGGCTTTGCTGGACTGCTGCAGCTCCCAATATTTTTCTTCCATCTCCATTTTGCCTCCCATGAAACATAACAGTCCTTGGATAGCCTCAATTGCTTCCTCTGCCTCCATGTTTTGTTCTACATAGTCAGTGGCAGTTCTAGACCAATTTTACTGGGGGGGGGGGGTTAGGCTGGGGCCAGTTGTGTTTGTCAGAGGGGCACATTCAACCTAGGACAAAAGAGACAAAGAGTGTTCAAGCTTTCAAAATGTTTAGTTCAGTATAGAAAGTAATTAGCGCACAAAACAACAACAAAATGCTATGATCGATATTTGTTTCAGTAACAGTATTTGTTTCAGTAACTTACAGTTAGTTATTTGTTTCAGTAACAGTAATTGTTTCAGTAACTTACTGTTACAATTCTATTAAATCACACTATTGAAAACAAAATAAAACGCATTCCTGTTAGCTTCAGCTCAAATTACAGCACATTATTTGCTGCAACACTTCTTTATAAGGCTCAATGAACAGTACAGGCTCTACTGTACTAGAGGGTCTCTGCACCCCAGTCTGTATTTTCCTTTCTAGAATTTTTACAGCAACTGTATTCTGTGGTTTTTCTGATTTTTGGCAATCTGATATGAGTCAAGACTCAAAGCCTTTGCCCTCCTAGACTCAATACTTAGTACACCCAGATTGCTTAATCTCTCGTTGGTTATGGTGGACCTAAGGTAAGTTTTCACCAGCTTCACCGTAGGAAAACTCTGCTCACAAGAAGCAGAACTCGCTGGGATCGCAACTGCTATTTTGCAGTCTGAAGAGCTCAAAAAACACTTCATTATACGGCTCCATGAACAGTACCAGCTCTACTGTACTAGAAGGTCTCTACATCCCAGTCTGTATTTTCCTTTCTAAAAGTTGGCTGATCTGATGTAGTTCATGCCCCAAGTCAACGAAATTTGAATCATACAATAGAGCAAATAAAAACAGAGCGGTCTCTTTCAGAAATGGATCATTTTTGGGGTTTAGAGCTTAGATGCTATTCATTATGTCAGTTTGTCTTTGAAAACCATCTGTTAAGCACATTGAGCATCAATGATGGATTAGAAAAAGGCTGTATGAAACCCGTCTTTATCTGGTTCTGGCTCTCTCTGACCAACAGTAGTCAGTACACAGTGTTCACCAAGTTCAGAGCTTAGTCTTTTTTGTCGTTTTGCAGCTGGCTGTATTGCAGTATCACATTGCTGAGAAATGTTCAACACTTCATCTCACAAGTTATCAAAAAAATGACTCTTGCCTCAAGTCATTCAATGTCTGAACTATAGCTTCAACTAAGTCAACTGCTTTTGAAAAGTCAAGTGATGAAGACTAGCATATCAGAGAGAAGTTTTGTTTCTCCAAACACTTTACAGAGTGTAACAAGATGCACAATGAATTCAAGCTTTATCTGTGCCAGCAGACCTCAAGCCTCAATAGATCTTTGACCATTGCATTCTTGGGCTATCTCATGCAGTACTCACTTAAGGGCAGGCAATCTATCCATAATGTTACGTCAAGCTATAAATTGACATGCCCATTGAGTGTCACTTAATCGCTGGAGTTCTCTTGGTGCACCTTTGTGCATCTCTCTTTGTATAGTTGGCCATTTAGGATGGACATATGACTCAGATGTGAACAGATATAGTTTTTCTAGTAAGGAGAAGGAACTCCTCTGCCTCTGGGACATCTTTGACTGTATCTACTAAAACTAAATATAGACGGTGGGCATTGCAATGGATGTAAAAGGCATATTTTGCTTGCTCTTTGATTCTAGCCTGGACCCCAGAATACTTACCACTCATGACGGCAGCACTGTCATATGCTTGGCCGACAAGGAGGTTTTTGTATTCTAGACCATGACTTACCAATATGTGGATTATTTTTTATTAAAAATCACAATAGAAGCAAACAAAAAACAAATTGACTTTCTGGACATCTCAATGGACCTTAGGAATGGCACATACAAGCCGCACATTAAGCCCAACAACATGCAGTATGTCCATAGAGAAAGCAACCACCCACCATCTATCTTGAAAAATATCCCAGACAGCATTAATAGAAGACTCAAAATTATTATCAAATGAGTCCATCTTCAATGAATCTGCACCCCCATACGAAGAAGCATTACAAAAGAGCGGCTACAATTTTAAGCTCAAGTACAACCCACCACTAAGTACTGACTGCCAGCAAATCAATCAGTGACACCATGGCCACAAACATCGGTGAGCAGTTTTTTTTAAACTTTTGGATACATGCTTCACCCCTGACCAACAATTGAGAAAGATATTCAACAAGAACACCATCAAAATTAGTTACAGCTGCATGCCTAATATTCAACAGCTAATATCATCCCACAACACAAGCATCGTGAACAAATCAAAGACAACTTCATCACAAATGGACACCCCCAACTGCAACTGCCGTGTGAATGACTCATGCCCCCTCAAAAGAAAATGCCAGACGAAAGGCGTTATATACCAAGCTACGGTGACAAGAAATGACAACGGCAAAATAGACATATGTCGGTCTAACAGAGGGAACATTCAAAAAGAAGTTTCATGTATACATGTGTAGCTTTAGAAATAACCGTTTAAGGAATGTAACATCTTTAAGCCGTTATATTTGGTCATTGGCAGACAGAAATATTAATCATTCAACCACCTGGAAAATCCTCTCAAAAACCAAAGCATATTCAATCAGTAGCAAAATTTGCAACCTATGTCTAACTGAAAAGTATTTTAGCATTTGCAAACCAGAAATGTCAGCATTGAATAACAGGAATGAATTGGCCAGCAGTTGGAGACACAGATATAAGCATCTATTTTCTAATTATAAATGGATAATGCCAATAAACAAATGCCATTGAATTTGTATGCAACCTCTCCCTCTCCCTCCTTCTGGAGGGTTAGCAATCACATGTATTTGAATGTAGGCACCTCCCCCCTTCCCCATTGGATGTTGTGCACATGATGTGCGTGGTGAGACAGTTATATATGTGTTATGTTCTTTGCTCTAGTGACAGCTGATGATGGCATATAGCATGAAACAGGCTTGCACTGTCTATTAAAGAATTACTTGAATCAGTGAATTTATACTCACACACACACACACACACACACACACACACACACACACACACACATATATATATATATATATATGTATAAGGCACATATACTATAGCAATCAAGAAACACCATAACATCATGAGACTATACACTTATACATGGACACACCATATGAACTGTAATTACACTGCTTTACAAGCAGGCAAATATTTTTCTCAACATCACAGTCCAGTGCTTGTGGATGCACGTGTATCCTCTGTCTTGTGTCTCACACGCTGCTTGTATGTCACCCTCAGCCTCACTCTCGGGATCTTCATCTGTCTCTCCTTCCTGCTCTGTGCTCTCACTTTGAAAACCGTCTCTCCAACTAACAAGTCCTCTGGCTTTCTCCCTGTGGCACTCTCCACTTCCTGCTGCTTCCCTTCAGCTCTCTCAACACCTGGATCATCTGGCTCTGTCTCAATGTCTGCCTCATCATTGTTTTTTTCATTTTTGGGGGCAGCAAAATAGGACATAATGTCCTTTTTTCTCTTCATTTTGGTGATAACTAAAGAACAAAAACAATGGAGAGGAATGCACAACACTTCAGCAACCCAGAATATTAATATACTGTTGCTGGCTTGCTTGAATTAATTTGTGTTGTGGTAGCCTTTACACTTACATTTCACAAATGTGTAGCGAAACCAATGGAAACGAATGTATAGCATGCCATCAACTCAAGCTAACCATTCATAAATAGAGATATTTTCTCCCAAACACTATGGCAAAGCTTACAACAAGTATTAACCCTTTTGCATGTAACTTATTTTTTATGCTATGCAGCATGTGTTATGTTGCATGGTTCGTTATGTTTTCATTAGCGTTATTAAGCTTCTCGTAGTTTTCAGTTAGCGTTTGCCAATTTTTTTTATGTTAAATCGCTGCTTCCTCAAAGCTAAAATTAGCTTGAATTTTTATAATCTAGTTTTCTAATTGTACTGGTTTTAGCATACACGAAATGGCTAATCACACCGGTGTGACCGTACGTGCAAAAGGGTTAATGCAAGCAAACTGTTAACTGTGGCTGTTTGTGCTGGCTGCTATTAAGTTTACTAGTCAACAACATTTCCTGACCTTGTAACAATTGCACAAAAAAAAAGTTTTGCTCACCTTCAATTCTTCGTCGTAGTCTTGCAACATTTAGCTTTGGTTCTTGCTTCTGGTCAGAGCTGACAGGTGTGGTAGCCTACTTTCTTTCACGCTTCAGCCAGCAAGTGATGGTGTACTGTTCTAATGCCCCTTTTCCGCTACATGGTACCGGCTCAACTGGCATTTTGGTAACTGCTCCCACTTTTCTGGTACCACGTTTGTCGAGGTTCCAAAAAAACTGGAGCAGGTACAAAAATCAATGCAGACCAACTACACTGTTACGGTTATGGAAAACGACACTCGTCGAGTTGAGTTTAGCTGGTACCATGTAGGGGAAAAGGGGCATACATGATCCAACTAGAATGTTGAACCACATTTGTTCTGCCTTTCATGTCAGCACCATATCATCGCAAGAAATTGACAATTTATTATTATTGTAGCCTCTTCATTCGGAGGGGGGGCCACAGGAGGGTCCAAACTCTGTGTTACGGGTTCGTGGCCCCTGTTGGCCCCTCCCCAAAACCGTCTATGTACATAGTCTCATTTCATTTCATCATCAGCTACTTCTCCCGGGTCGGGTCGCGGTGGCAGCAAACTAAGTAAGGCACTCCAGACGTCCCTCTCCCCAGCAATTCCCTCCAGCTCCCCCTGGGGGATCCCAAGGCGTTCCCAGGCCAGATTGGACACATAGTCCCTCCAGCAAGTTCTGGGTCTACCCCGGGGTCTCTTCCAAGTTGGACATGCTCAGAAAACCTCCAAAGGAAGGCGCCCAGGAGGCATCCTAATCAGATGACCAAACCACCTCAACTGGCTCCTTTCGAGCAGCGGCTCTACTCCGAGCTCCCTCTGTATGTCCAAGCTCCTCACCCTATCGCTAAGGCTGAGTCCAGACACCCTACAGAGGAAACTAATTTCAGCCCCTTGTATCCGTGATCTCACCTTTTCGGTCACCACCCAAATCTCATGACCATAGGTGAGGGTTGGAACGAAGACTGACTGGTAAATTGAGAGCATTGCCTCCCGGCTCAGCTACCTCTCCACCACAATGGTCCGGTACAACGTTTGCATTACTGCTGATGCTTCACCAATCTGCCTGTCAATCTCTCGCTCCAGCCTACCTTCACTCATGAACAAGACCCCGAGATACTTTAACTCCTTCACTTGAGGCAACAACTCGTCCCCAACCCGGAGGGAGCAATCAACCATTTTCTGGTAGAGAACCATGGCCTCAGACTTGAAGGTGCTGACTCTCATCCCGGCCATTTCACACTCAGCTGCAAACTGTCCCAGTGCGCGCTGGAGGTTGCGTTCTGATGAAGCCAACAAAACCGTATCGTATGCAAGAGCAGAGATGCAATTCTGAGGTTCCCAAAATGGACACACTCCTCACCTTGGCTGTGCCTTGAGATCCTGTCCATGAATATCACAGAAAGAATCAGAGACAAGGGACAGCCTTGGCAGAGCCCGACACCCACCCAAAACGTGTTTGACTTTGTGCCGAGAATGCGGACACAGCTCTCACATTGGTTATACAAGGACCAGATGGCTTGTAGCAACTGCCCCGGTACCCCATACTCCCGCAGTACCTCCAACAGAGTGCCACAGGGTACACGGTCGTAAGCCTTCTCCAAGTCCACAAAACACATGTAGACTGGCTGGTCAAGCTCTCATGGCACCATCAGCACTTCTGCAAGGATAAAGAGTTGGTCCGTTGTTCCACGGCCAGGACGGAAACCGCACTGTTCCTCCTGGATCTGAGGTTCGATAATCGGTCAGACCCTCCTTTCCAGGACCCTAGAGTAGACTTTCCTAGGGAGGCTGAGCAGGGTGATGCCCCGATAATTGTAGCACACCCTTCGGTATGCCTATGTACATAGTCCAACTCATTTTTTACCATTTTAATGAATGTCCATCTGCTCTTATTCGCAACAGTCTCGTCGTCTTCTTCAACACATTTCAGATATTTACAGACCTCCACTATCCGGTCCTGGTTCAGCTGACATAGTATGGTGGCGGCTTGGTCTAGGAGAGTCTCCAAATCCATCTCACCTTTTAGCGGTTCTTTTTTTCTCAGATTCATCTCTGGAGAAGATCCCTCTTCTTTTTTGCGTATAATGACGGTTGGCAGACACGATCTCTTGTTGAACTTTTCTGCTGGCTGGCTCACCAAAATATGTTGCAGCCAGGAACTTAGATTGGTGCGGGGATATCTTGCAACTGGCAATGTTTTTATTCTGAATCATTTGCAATTACAACAAGAACACAATATGCTCATTCAACGTCCGCCTGCATGCTTCCTTGGCTGCTTTCAATAACTCATGGAAAACCAAAATGTATCTCCTTCCACGAATGCAAAGTCTAATGACGAACAATTTTTTTCAGCTTTCTTTTTTAAATTCCCTTTCTCTGAGTCAACCACATCACCTAGTGGTGGGAGTATACAACATGTCGAATTGACCTCACACCAGCGAATACTTGCATGTAGACGATGTCGTCATTGTGCCTTGATCACAAGCTTGGGGTGTGTAGTGTTGCGAACACACATAAACATCCGTTGTCTGAAGAGAATTTATTGACTAATCCGGTGCATCAACGTGGAGCTTCAGACTGAATAAAAAAACACGTTACTCCTCCCTCGACTGGAACTCCTTACTCGAAACGTCACACAACATATCAATGTGCTATGCGCTTTTCTAAAATTAGTGCCATTACAACACACCTCCCTTTCTTTGAGCCTTTTAAGACATGCAGTTAAATTACAGAAGATCGACTACCAAACTTGTAAACAATTAAACATAGCTAATTCAGTAACACATTCTGCTTTTATCCAACACAGGTATTAATGTTGTAGCGGGGCAGCTCGGGAACCGCTGCAGCTAGGATGCGAACCCGGATCGCCCGCACCATGGGCAACTACGTTAACCAGTCGACTAAAGGGTTTGACCTGTCCCGTTAGCCAAGGGCTAACGAGTCTATTTATCCATGCACGTTACACTACCCTCCTCCTTCAGGAAGCGCACCCCCATGCTTCAGCATATCCGCTCCCTCACGCCTCTGGGCGCACGTGCTTCCGATGGCCTCATGGTCTCGCCATCCCACTTCTGACACCAATGTAGCGAATTCGGGGGGCAGCCGGAAACCGCCACAGCCAGGTCGCGAACCCAGGTCTCCCGCACCATGGGCGACTAAGTTAACCAGTCGACTAGAGGGTCCAACCTGTTAGCCAAGGGCTAGTGAGTCTATTTATCCATGCACGTTACAATATGTTACATTTCGCCTTCAAATTTTTTTTTTGACACTCCTGCTTCCACAAGTAACATTTATGTTCTTACCATTTACTTTTAATCAGGCCAATATGAACAGATTAACCATTTGTTTCTTAAGTGAACTGGCATGAACAATTAAACCAATAATTTCCCATGTGAACTGGGTGGACAACCAGTCAGTCACACATGCAGAGGGTTATTCTGCCACTGTCAGAGAAACCAGGTGTAATTCTAAACATATTCCTCATATGTGTCCGGTGGTTTCACCATTCTGTTATTGCGTTTCAGATGCTCTGGAATCACCAGTGCAGTGACAGTGGGTGAGACAGGAGGTTGGTCTCTGTTGGTAACAGGTAAGTCAGTCTGTGTATCACAGTCCCCCTTTGTCTTAGTGTTGCAGTCCATCTGTACTTGTCCTTCTGAAGGGGCCACTGGAGCCCTTACGATGGGTCGAAGGTTATGCCTATCCCTCCGGAGCTCTCCTTTATCCGTCTGTATAATGTATGACCTCGGTGTATCACATGTCTGCAAAACTGAAGCTGATTTGGTCCAGCCCCTCTCATTGTCCAGCTTTACTGCAACACTTGTCCCTGGTTGAAGTTCAGGTAGCGGTCTGACTTTGTACCTTGTGTTGTACACTCGACTGTATCTTTGTTTGGCTTTGTTGTCGATCTGCCACACCGGCTGAAGGTCTGGCCATGCAGGCTGTAAGTTAGCCTCCAGGGTAGGATGTGTAGAGCGGATTTGTCTGCCCAACATTAGCTGTGCTGTGCTGGGCTGCCCCCCCATCACCTGCAAAGGAGTTGCTCTGTAGGACAACAGTGCTAAGAGATTATCAGATTGTCTCAGAATCTGTTTAGCTGTTTGCACAGCTCTCTCTGCTTCGCCACTGGCTTATGCATAATGAGGGCTTGTAGTGATTTGCTCGAAATCAGAAGTTTTTGAAAACTGAAGAAAAGCTTTCCCTGAAAATTGGGGTCCATTATCTGTAATCAATTCATTTGAGCATCCCCACCTGGAAAAGATGTTCTTCAGACTAGCTATAATTGTATCTGCAGACATATTAGTGAGGTGAGCTATTTCTATGTATCTTGAAAAACAGTCCACAACTACTAAGTCGGTCTCTTTGTTTAACTGGCAAATGTCTGCTGCTACCCTCTCCCACAGGCGGCTAGGAAGTGGTGTACAGATGAGAGGTCCTCTCTTCTGAGTTGGCTTAATCTCCTGGCACTCTCTGCAAGTGCTGACTATTACTTGAATGTTTTTGCTTATCCCGGGCCACCATACACGACACTTTGCGGTTACACTTTATTTTAGGGGGTCAGAGGGGGTCGGAAATTACCTAGTTATTTCCTAGTAATAAGGTGGTAATTATCACGTAATTTCTTAGAAGTATGGTTGAAATTATCTTGTAATTTGGGCTAGGGTTAGGGTTAGCTGTAAAATTACCTGTAAAAACTACCACCTTATTGCTAGGAAATTACAAGGTAATTTCAACCTTACTTCTAAGAAATTACCACCTTATTACTAGGAAATTACTAGGTAATTTCCGACCCCCTAAATAAAGTGTTACCCCCTTTGCTCTCCCACGGCACTTAACAATACCTTGGTGGCTGTCATGTATACATTCCAATATCTCAGTTCTCGTGCTCTAGGGCACCACAATCCTGTTGTTGTATATCACTAGCCCTTGTGATATTGTCAGGTGATCTCAGTGTGAATAGAAGGCTTTTGCCTTTAGCGGGACATCAGCAGAGTACTTAGGCCACCCATCAGTCATGTAGTGTTTGAATAACTGCAGCTCAGCATCCTGCAGTGTCTGCTGTTTGACCATGTCAAGCTTGCTGGGTGTGATGGGCCACACCTCCTGGACAGATTCCTCGTAAGCCTCCAGCTCACTGGTCAACTCTGCAATTTCCTGCGGAGCTGTAGTCTGAGGGTGTTTGGACATGGTGCCCGCAATGACAAGCTGTTTCCCTGGAACACTCAGCAGTAGGGTTATAACGCATCATACGAAGTAAAAGTCTCTGACATCTCGTCGCTACAGAGTCTAGGTCTTTGCTGTTGATGAGTGGAATGAGTGGTTTGTGATCAGTCTGTAATGTGAATGAATCTAGACCATACAAGTATCTTTTAAATTTTTCACATGCCAGACTGCAGCAAGACATTATTTTTCTATTTGCGCATAGTGCTTTTCCACATCAGTCAATGTTCGGGAACAGTATACTACTGGTCTTAATTGTCCATCATTCATCTGCAGTAGAACCCCACCCAGTGTGTTTTTTAACGTCAAAGAATGCTAACACAGGGGCTTCTGTAATGAGCTGTTTTACTTTCTTAAAGGCCTCCTCCTGCGCTGCACCCCAAGTCCACATTACTTCAGTCTTAAGCAGGTCAGTCAGGGCTCTGTGACATCAGACAGGTGTGGGAGATACCTGCCTAGGTAGTGAATCGTGCCCATGATTCTTCTGAGCACATGTACGTTGTTTGGTGGTTATAGCTGAGTGATGGCTTGGACTTTGGTGTCATCTGGGTGGATTCCATGCTCGTCGATGCAATGGCCCAAGTAGTTGAGCCGCCGCTGATGTAACAAGCACTTGTTGTAGTTTAGCTTTAACCCTGCTTTCCTCAGTGTTTCCAGGGTGTTCTGAAGCCTCACCTCATGCAGTTCGGTGGTCTCGGAGTAGATCAAGATATCATCCATGTATATGGTCACGCCCTCTAGGTCCTTTAAAAGCTATGTCATCTCCCACTTGAAGATTTCCGGGGCACTCGTGATCCCAAATGGAAGTCGATTGAAAAAATATCTTCCAAATAGTGTAATAAATGTGGTCAATTTAGCGCTCTCTGTGTCTAATTGTATCTGCCAGAAACCACTAGCTGCATCCAGCAGAGAAAACACTTTTGCATGAGCCAGCTTAGGTAAAATGTCATCTATCGTAGGTAGCATATATTTCTCTCTTCACTGCTATGTTTAGATTCTTCAAATCTACGCATATTCTAGGCTGTTCCTTATTTTTCTTTGGTACAGGTACCATTGACGCCCACCACTCTATAGGTTTTTTAATTTCAGTGACTACGCCACTGGCTACCATGCGATCTAGTTCTTCTTTTGCTTTAGAGAACATGGGCACTGACGCACATCTAGCCGTCGATACACTGTATGGGACTGCGCCTTCCTTCAATGCTATTTTTATAGGTTTTATCTTCAAAACTCCTATTTCTGCTGGACAGGACATTTTGCTTTGCTGAGATTTTTATTTCTTCAATGCGCCTAACTATGCCCATTGCCACAGCTACATTTCTTCCCGTGAGGTGACTGCCGTCCCCACGAATTAAATTTACTTTGAACCCGAATTGTCTCTGGTTTCTCCTGGTGTTGGCTTTAAAATAACCCAGACAGCTCAGTCTACCCCCGGACTATCAAGTTTTGTTCCAACTTTCTTCAGTACTGGCTTTTTTCCCATCAAGCTAACAGTCTTTTCTGCCCCTGTATCAATTTTAAAGTTCACAAGGATACCACGTATTGGCAGTTTTACTGTCCATGCATCATTGGATCATTCATCTGAGTGATTTCTCCGAGAAATGGAGCCTGGCTCTGCTGGACACCATCTGTCCGCGCACTGACCTCATTCACGATGTGTGAGCGGCACACTGCAGCCAAGTGTCCCATCTTTTTACAGGTGTGGCATTCAGCATTCCTCGCAGGGCATCTGTCTCCTTTTGCATGTGGTTTTCCGCATCTGTAACATTTCTTTCCTTTTCCTTTCCAGGGTTGTGCTGGTTTCACGTTGCTCCCGTTCCGCTGAACATGGCTGCGCTCTGGCTTCGCTGCATGCTGCTCACGCTTGGCAACTTCGTTGAGCTGTGTGCTACTGTTAGCATGTTCTCCTTGTTTGCTGACATGTCCCTTAACTTATTTGGACTGCCACACTAACTCTACCGCTTTGTAAAGAGTTAAATCAGACACACATAAACACCCGTTGTCTGAGGAGAATTTATTGACTAATCTGGCGCATCAACATGAAGCTTCAAACTGAAAAAAAAATGTTACTCCTTCCTCGACTGGAACTCCTTACTCAAAACGTCACACAACATATCAATTCACTCTGCGCTCTTAGAAAATAGTGCCATTCCAACACAGGGTGGTTTCTGTCAACAGGACTATTAGATTGTAATATTAAGATGAGTTCCATCACCCAAACTACTCTTTTTAAAACATTAGTATTACTCATCTCTTTCCTATTCTTTGTGTAAATGTGCTGAAACCCCGATTCTTACGTTTATCCGATCTCCATCTTTGGTCTACTACCCAAAAACTCTGTTTGCTCCAATAAGTCCAGATTCCCTCCTGCTGCCAGAATTCTGACTCATAAACCCCAAAAAAAAAATCTGCTCACATTAACACCACATTCTTTAAGCTGTTTTTGCTCTCTCTCCACACTCCACAGCTGTATTCCTTCAAATTCAACATAGATTGCGATGTTGTGTCTTGGTCACCCACATCAATAGAAACGTTACAGGGTGTAGGGTGGGTCATTTTGTGATATGAGATGTCAGTTTTGGACCTTACATGAATAGAGATTATAGCTGTGGCCCTGCATCACAAGAAACTGTATTTTTGGCCCCTGCTACAGTAACAATGATAGCTTGTGAGTCTGACATTAGGCCATACACAAATAAGTTGTACAAGGCTTTCCTTTAGTGCCGAGCTGGCCCTTTTTTGTGCCTGTTGTTGGGAGCCCCTGTTGGGTTAGGTGTGTACGGAATCTGCCCCACATAGCCAGCTGGTAATGCAGCCATATCAAATATTAGGCTACCCCAGTTGCTCAATTGGTGGAGCGCATATCACATAGGAATAGATCTTGGTGCAGTGTCCCATGTTCAAGTCTGGCTTGAGACCTTTGATACATGTCATCCCCTGCTTTCCTTGCCCTTTCTATCTCTTACTATCCTATCTAAATAAAGGTTGAAAAAGGCCCCAAAAATATACATAAAAACAGATACTGCATATCACCGCCAGAACCTCATATCAAAATTTAAACATGCATTATTATAATTGTGTTTACATTCTAATTCATTTTCTGACACGCTTCCATCATGGGAGGGGTGACAATTTGGAGCTGTTTTGCAGCCACAAAATCTGCACACCTCATATTGATTGAGGCTACCATGAATTCATGTCGATATCAGTGTATTCAAGATGAAAATGGGAGACTGTCTAAAGCTAAAGCCCAGCTGAAAGTGGATCATGAAACAGGATGATGATCTTGAGCACACCAGTGAACTATGACTGAACAACTGAAATAAGAAGCAGCGTTTAAAATGTCAAAAATCAACAGTTACACTAAGTTAATGGCATTGTGCAACTACTTAATGATTTGGTGTACTTACTTTTAGGCATTGCATCTGCACATTGGCCTATTTTGGGTTGAATTAATAATGAAGACAAATCTGTTGTGTTCGACCAGGATTACATTTATCTGCCACTAGGACTTGAGGATGACTAGATATATGAGTTATGTCCCAATATTTAAAATGCCAGACGTTAAAAAAAGGGGTGGTATGGTGAACCAGTGGTTAGCCCTGTTGCCTCACAGCAACAAGGTCCTGGGTTCGAACCTCAGGCTGTCCCAGGTCTTTTCTATTTGGAGTTTGCATGTTCTCCCAGTGTCTGCGTGGGTTTCTTCTGGGTGCTCCGGTTTCCTCCCACCATCAAAAAGATATGCATGTTAAGGTTAATACTCCTGTCTGTGCCTCTGACTAAGGCAATGGAAAGAAGAACTGGAGTTGGTATCTGGGTGCTGCAGCTGCCCACTGCTCCTATACAATAGAATGGGTTAAATGCAGAGGAGGAATTTCACTGTAACTGATAAACTGTATGATGACAGAATACAGTGGCTTTCTTCTAGTTAATTTTTCACAAAATATATTCTTTATCAATATATTTGCTATTTAAGTCATGACATGACATAATTTTCTTGCAAAACAAAAACTTCACCCAGAGTATGGCATTCAGCCACCCATTTCTCAAGAAATACAGTACTTGTAAAAAAATGTATGATGTGTTTAAAGATCTGTTTTGTGCACAGCGCCTTCATTTCCTTGGTGATCTAAAGCCACATGGACTTAATGGTTAGTTCATGGATCCATTTATAATGGAGATTTGTCACTTGGCAGTGTGACTGCTGTTTTTTCAAACATGCTTAAAAGGAAGTTTCACTGATGGTTTTGTGTATGTGCATTCAGTACTGATTAGTAATGTAGTCGATTGAAGCAATTTTGCCTAAAGGGTCACACTTTATTTGAAGGAGTTTGCATAAGACTGACATGACACTGTCATAACCATGACATGACATCTGTCATGAACATGGAGTGTTTATGAATGTTAATGACTGTTGTCGTTAATTGCCATTTGGTCAGTTATGTCAGTTATGTCACAAAGTTGACACTGAGATGTCTGTTTTCGAGCTACAGACACACAAAGAATATCAAATCGAACAGTTTGGTTGCTACAATAAAGACATCTCAAACAATGTCAACAGTCATAAACATTCCTTCATTTCCATGACAAGTGTCATGGATAGATATTTATATATATATATATATATATATATATATATAGCTAGCTAGATACAGATGTGTGTGTGTGTGTATGTGTATGTGTATGTGAGGTGCATATGGGTGCATCAGCTGTTCGGCAACCTGAGTGCTTATGGAAAGAAATTATTACTGAGACGAGTGGCGTGTTATTTGATGCTCTGGCAATATTTTATAGATGGAAGGAGTGAGAACAGAACATGAGCGGGTTGGCTGGTGTCCTTAATGATGTTTTGGACTTTCCTTTTGCAGCAAGTGGTGTAAATATTATGAAGTTGTGGTAGTTCCATGCAAATGATTTTTGCAGCTGTCTTTACAGTCCTTTGAAGCAGTCTGCAGTCCTGAGCAGTCAGGTTACCAAACCACATTGTTTGTGATACAGCCTGTCAAGACACTCTTCATTGTACTGCGATAAAAGTTCATAAGTGTTGGGGTGTCTGGATAGTGTAGCGGTCTATTCCATTGCCTACCAACACGGGGATCGCCGGTTCGAATCCCCATGTTACCTCCGGCTTGGTCGGACATCCCTACAGACACAATTGGCCGTGTCTGCGGGTGGGAAGCCAGATGTGGGTATGTGCCCTGGTCGCTGCACTAGTGCCTCCTCTGGTCGGCTGGGGCACCTGTTCAGGGGGGAGGGGGAACTGGGGGGAATGGCGTGATCCTCCCGTGTGCTATGTCCCCCAGGTGAAACTCCGCACTGTCAGGTGAAAAGAAGCGGCTGGTGACTCCACATGTATCGGAGGAGGCATGTGGTAGTCTGCAGCCCTCCCCAGATCAGCAGAGGGGGGTGGAGCAGCAACTGGGACAGCTCGGAAGAGTGGGGTAATTGGACAAGTACAACTGGGGGGGGGGGGTTCACAAGAGTTTGGTACTCATACAAAAACTCCTGAGATGCCTCACTTGAGAGACCATGTGAGGGTGTCTTTGATGTGTAAACTGAGAAATCTAAAACTCTCCACAATTTCAATGGATGAACCATTGATGGAAATAGGAGTGTGATTTTCTCTGATCGTTCTGAAATCAGCAATGGTTTT
The DNA here is from genome assembly GCF_029633865.1 of Lampris incognitus. Lineage (NCBI taxonomy): Eukaryota > Metazoa > Chordata > Actinopteri > Lampriformes > Lampridae > Lampris > Lampris incognitus. The sequence goes on from NC_079224.1 coordinate 22,360,846, forward strand.
TGTCTTATTGACATTCAGAGAGAGGTTGTTATCATTGCATCATATGATTGAATCTTCCACTTCCCTCCTATAGGTCCTCTTATCACTGTCGCTTATTAGTCCAATCACTGTGATGTCATCTGTGAATTTAATGATGCTGTTTTTGTCATATTTGGCAATACAGTCATGTGTAAACAGACTACAGGGGGCTGAGACAGCAGCCCTGAGGTGCGCCAGTCCTAAGAATTAAGGCAGATGTGTATGTGTTACCTATTCTCACAGTCTGGGGCCTACCTGTCAGGAAATCAAATAGCCAGTTATAGATAGAGTGACTAAGACCAAGACCAAGAAATCTGTATTAAAAGCATAGCTGTAATAAATAAACAACATTCTGACATAGGATTTTTTATTTTCACGATTTGAGATTCAAAATTCTAGGTTCAAGAAGAACTTTATTGTCGCTGTGCCAAGCACAACGAAATTGCAGGTATGTCAACCTCAAAATGGTGCAGACATAAAAGAGATAAGAAATATAAATAAAAAGTACAGTATAAACAAAATGTAAGCGGTACAAGGTATAAAATACAATACAGTTAATAATAAAATACAATTTGCGAGGTACAAAAACATCATCCGCAAAAATGCAGTAAAGGTGTGGTGGACAGATATAAAGTGGCTTAAAGTGGCATGTGAGTAAATATTGCAAATATTGCATGTGCCCAATGGTGGCAGCATATCATTCTCGGACTGAGGTGGTGTCCGAGTTCATTAGTGCCACAGCTTTTGGAAAGAAGCTGTTTTTCAGTCTCTTTGTGCATGTGCGGATCGATCTGAAGCGCCTACCTGATGGGAGGGGCTGCAACAGATGGTGTCCAGGGTGTGTAATATCTTTTATGATTTTCTTAGCCCTCCTCACACAGTGAGTGCTGTGAAGATGTTCTAGTGAAGACAGCTCAATGCCAACAATGTCCTGTGCTGTTTCAACAACACACTGGAGGGTTTTTTTTTTTGTCAGCTTTGGTGCAGCTGCTGTACCAGGCTGTCATGCAGTTTGAGTTCTGGATGGGTTGGCTGTTGTGTGTGAACAGTGCATAAAGGAGGGAGCTCGGCACACAACCCTGGGGGGATGCCGGAGCTCAGGATGAGGGTGGAGGATGTGTGCTTGCCCAGTGTTACAGTCTGGAGTGGTTGATTAGGAAGTCCAGTATCCAGTTGTATATGGAGGGAGTTAGTCCTAGTTTGTGGAGTTTGTCGACCAGCTTGTATGGTATGATGATGTTTAACGCTGAGCAGAAATCAACAGAGCATCCTGACATAGGTGTTAGGTCTTTCCAGGGGAGAGAGGGCTGTATCTAGAGCCACACAGATGGCGTCTTTAGTCGATCCGTTTGCCCAGTAGTCAAATTGGCATTGGTTTAGATCAGCTGGGACAGTGTCTTTGATGTGGGTGAGTACCAGTCATTCAAAGCATCTTGAAATGACAGAAAGTGAGAGCGACTGGCCAATAGTCATTGGGACAGGTTACCACAGGTTTTTTGGGAACGGGCACAATGGTGCTGGACTTGAGGCATGCGGAGACTGTGCCTAAGGATAGAGAGAGGTTGAAAATGTGTGTGAATATCTCTGCTAGTTGGTCAGCACAGGCCTGGAGTACACGCACCTCAGGAGTGTGTAGAACAAGGGTTTGTGGGTCACCCAACAGTTTGAAACCAGCTGGAGGAGGATTATCTTTGTCAAACCGAGCAAAGAAACCATTAAGTTCCACCGCTAGGTTGGCAGTGTTGTTTTCAAGGTGTACTAAAGCAGTATGCAGCGCAAGTGAGATAGCATCATCTACAGATATTTTGGAACAGTAGGCAGACTGCAATGGGTCATGGGTAACAGGAATATTACATTTTATATATGATATAACCAGTCTTTCCAGACACTTCATAATAATAGAAGTCAAAGTAACAGGTCGGTAATCATTAAGGCAAGAGACAGGTGTTTTCTTAGGTAGAAGCACAGTGGGGGTTTTCTTAAAACACAGTGGGACCACACACAATGACAGGGACAGGTTAAAAATGTCAGTAAAAACCTGAGATAGCTGAGTGTGACATGCCTTGAGGACACGGGAAGGGATGCCGTCTGGGCCAGCAGCTTTACAAGCCTTAACCCTTTTAAAAGTTTTACTCAAAGCAGCCTCTGTCACCCGTAGATCAACTTCATTGGGTAGGCACTGAAACATCACTTGGCAGCCAGGAAAAAAACTTGCTTTCACTGCCACTCCATAGATGCAGAAACGATCGGGAACAACTGTGGCTGCTTTTCCTGTGCTATCCCTGTGGCAGATAGACCAAGATAAGGTTGAAAATTGGTGAATTTTCTTTTTTAAAACCCTGTCATTTTCACAGTTGTTTTTTTTCACACTGCGTGCTCAGATGCATGACCCATGAACCCATTTAACCGCCTGTGTTAATTACAGCTTTGGCAGGGGCTTACATTATTCATGCAAATTCTAAACTACAAGAGGCAGGAAAGCGCTTGCAGACCCCATGCATCTGAGCCTCTAGTAGAAGTGCATTTCTGTCAATTCGGAAAATGGTTTTTCACAAGTTGAGTATTACATGTTGCCTTTGCCAGCCATCTATATAATAAGTGATTAGATTTATTCATTTAGCCTTAGAGATGTGCCACATTCGTCACCATGCCCGTCTTATATCTTAATGCGAAGATGGATAACCAAACACGAATTTAAACTCAAAACTATATGAGAGTATAACGTGGAAATAAATTGAGGTGGAGGGAATGAAGCGATGACCTATTCTTTCAAGACGAACATCTGTAAAATGCATTCTGGTCTGCTTTACGGAGTCGTCTGACCTTCACAAGTAATAGCCAGAATAGAGTGATCACACAAGTTTTTTACAGCAGTTATCTTCTAATGCTGAACAGTTGCATGGCATCTCTGTCAGGATAGGGCTCATTAGAGAAACATGTACTTCGTTTTGACAGATTCACTACTTTGCAATCTGGCACTTGTGACAGGAAGCGTAATGCCATCTTCCTTTCAGGGGGACTAGGGAAAAAGAGGTGGTCATATGGCCATTTCCCCGTGTCTTCCACCATCTGGACACATGTCGCATCACACTGTCAAATACAATCTGAAGTGTAAAGATGACTATTAGATTTGCAGCCGGATAGCTGCGTTGCGGTTTCTGTAGTTCTGTAGGGGGGTGAACACAATGTTAACAAGGCTGTTAAGAGTTCATGTAGAGGAGCAACATTTGCCCAAGCTGCCAGTTCCACAGCCCCCAAATGAATATACTCTCACCTTCCCTGCCAGGCTGTCCGCCTGGGTTATGAGTTCAGCAGAACAAGCTCAGAATATGTGAAATATTCCAGGTGGTCTAATGTATGCTCTACCTCCTCAGTTTGGGAGGTGTTACCTTCTTGACCTACATGATGCCAACATACACTGTGATGAGGCACACCTAATTATCCATTGTTAAACAAAATTACATAAAGTCTAACTTGCATGACATTGTGTGTGCGCATGTGTGTATGTGTGTGTGCGTGTGTGTGTCTCATTGAGACTAAAGGCAGATTGTGGAACTATATGACTGTGACTGGGTGGATAGATGGATGAATGGATGGATGGATAGGTTGCAAGGGTGTCTCCTCCTAGATGGGAAACAATGTTGCATAACTCATTTAACATGTGGTGTGCCAACAGCTTGAATAACCACACCTGGCTCATGTCACCCATCCAAAGAAAGCGAATCAGCAAACACAGCTTGATGAGGACATTATTCAGATACATGGCTTGCATGTTATTAACAAGGAGACATGACAGCATGAAAGATTATTGACTTGTGGATTCAGAAGACAAAAATGAACCATGTATTATCTGCTTCATATCGCTCACAGGACCCACAGCCGACACATACAGAAACTAGAGGAGTGCACTCAGTAGAGTGCAGATCTCTGCCAGTTGTATGTAACCATAGTTACTGTACACATTTTAACTATTATTTTATTTATACATTTACATGTGTAATATTTAAATTGTTTTTCATGTCTCCTTGCCTACTAGCGAATATTAGTTCCTACCTGCAATTGTTTAGGAGGGGCAGTTATGAGTGTCACAGAGGTGAAGTTACATGCGCGGTGAAGGTTGGGACCTCCGAGAGTGAAGTTGGATGCGCTGTACTGTCTTGCCGTGTTGATGTACGTTGAAGATGTTGAATAAAATACACAAACAGAAATTGTAGCCCGCTTTTTAACAGCACGCCGGAAGAACGGGAACGCTACCAACGCAGAAAAGAATGATTACACGTATATCCCTTTCTCTGGCGTTCGAACTTGGCGATAAACCTTTTTTTTTTTCGCCTACCAAGAGAAGGGAAATACATGCACACACGGACAGAAAAAGCAGTGTTTTTTTCTGCCATTATAATACTTTTGCACAGCGCTCATGTCGACTGAATGGGAAATATGAAAAGAAAGGTTTTTAATATGCAGTGCTCAAGCTAAAAAAATCTACATAATATAAAAACGTTTTGCCTGTCAGTCTGTGGATGTGCAGCCTCGTAGGCGGACCCTTGCACGAAAGCAACCAAGTCTAATATGAAATGACAGAGATCAGGCTATCATAATTTCAAAGCCCTTATTAAAAGACACCAAACGTGTTTAACTCGCGGTTTTCATGATATAAAATGAATGAAGGCGAATGGCTTCTCTGCTGATTGACTTTCATTCATAAAACAACGGCAGGAAAACATAGCTCAGCCATGGGAAGGCTTTTATTGTAGCTACTGAGATGATTTTCCGCTATGACTTGTGATTAAACCTACTCTTGAAATTGTATTTTTATGGCGGTTTTAACATTGGAGACTGTTGCCTTATTTACATGTGTGGCACCAGCTTTAGAAGATCAATATTGTAATACATTATTGTAACAAATGTGCTATTCCTAGGACCCCCGTACAGTTTTTCATTTATAGTTTTCTTTTCCAAATATTATTTTTATTTTAAGTTGCTTTTATGTACAGCCAAGAAAGACACCTTTAGTGGTGTAAATTCATTTTCACTCCTCGCCACCAGATGACGACAATAACCCGTAAATTGCAGAGTGACCCATTAGGCAGAACGTGAGCGAGTTGTCCTGTTGTCAGTGCTTGAATTGGGCCGGTGCTCACAAGTACGCAGTATCGGGCCTTCTGATTTTTACCCGTCTGCGTACCGGTACTTCTTACTTCATACCGCCGCCTCATGATGAATCTAGGTACGCATATTGTAGTGTCTGTGTGTGTTAATGGACTTTCACAGAGTGCGTCAGTAATCCCATCTCAAACACCATCTACATAGTTCCTAAGAGCCTGTGAAATTCAAGCTAATTATATTATATTGTAGCGAATTAAGGGGGCAGCCCGGGACCGCCACAACCGGGACGCGAACAGTGTCTCCCACACCGCAAGCGACAACGTTAACCAGTCGACTAAAGGGTCCGACCCGTTAGTCAAGGACCAACGTGTCGATTTACCCATGTACGTTACAATATCATATAAAGACTTCTCTACCCAGAATGCAACGTATTACCGCGTGTATTGACGTGCGTAGAGCGCTCCAAGGGCGCTTTGTCACTGAAAATGTAGCTAAGTTAGCTAGCTACCATAACGTTATTTCGAAAATGTTAACCTGGCTCAATAGTGCGAAAAGAAAGCGGTTGTCGTCGGACAAGGAGCCGAAAGTAACTGCAGTTAATACTATTGCAACTGCAAATACAGAAAATGCTGTTAGAAACTTTGTGTGACTGGGAGCCTTCTCTGGTCGATCCTCCTGCTCCAAGTCCAGTGGCTCCCGCAGAGCAGAGCCTTCTCTCCTGCTAACGTCGTCCAGCCCTTGACACTGCTGTTCCCAAGGCACTCTGGAGCCTTTTTTAAGAATGTGAGTGTAAAACAATGCATACTAATATTGAAAAAGTATATATAATGAATACCTACCGATCAGCCACAACATTAAAACCACATTTTTAAACCAGTTTTTTCATGATTAAAAATGCTTTAAATTGTATAAATGTCTAGAAACACTTAATATTTCATTACATGATGTGTACTTATAGTATAAGCAGATAATCATAAGTTCTCATAAGTTGCTTCTAAAGTTCTCACTGAAATGTTTATAAGTTGTATGTTAAAATTATGCTCCTTATTCACACATTTATAACATGTACCCGAACACTTAATTGTTGACCCATCTTGACCGTCACAATCGGAAAACGAAGAAGACAGGCGTGGGTTCATGCGATCCGTCAGCAGGACTGGAAGACGTGGTCAGAAGAGCGAATATCAAATGCAAAGATTTGCGGAGAACATTTCATATCTGGTTTGTATCCGTTTCTTACACAAATAAGTATTGTGATTGAACATACGTAAGTAATAACTCTAAATGTGATACTGTCCTAGTAGCGCAACTGCCAAACCAAAGTTTGAGTTGTTAATGCCTAGCCTTCCTCAAGTTTGACAGCGATTCCATCAGCTTTCTTGTGTCATGATGTTCGAGGTCATAATTTGACTCCAGCCTCGAGCTCATAACCGTACAAACAATTCAACTTTTGTTGAATACAAACCATTCAACCGTACAAACAGGGCTTACCTTTGATTTGATGAAGCAAAACTTTTTCCTTCGAAAACGGATGGTAAAAGCAGTCTAGGACATGTACCAACAAAGTAATCGTAAGCTTCTAAAGACTTGTATGCCTTCGGTGATTCTTTCGTAAATATACTCGGTGTGTCTGTAGGCTATTCAGTCACATCCCTCCAGCAACTTCGTGATATCACTGCTTCAACAAGCATAAACGGATTGGGAAGTTTGCTTGGCGTAAGTTTCGACTCGTAATGCTCTCTGTCTTTCTTGCTTAGACCTTCAATGTATTCTGAGATTTCCATTTTCTCAAATTTCTAACGTTTCTCCGTTTAATTTAAAGTTTTATACGCTTTTATCTGTGAGTTTCATAGGTACGCACGTTGTTTCTCGGCCATGTTTTGCCACACGTTCTGCGCGCGCATCTTGTTTACAACGCAGCTTTTATGTCACGCGATAAGGGGTCTATGTCACTTCCACGTGGTGGCAAGATGAATAAGGTGAATTACTTTTGGTTCATCCAGTGTTCCTCCGGTTCTCCTGTGCTGAGATCAGCAGTGAATGATTTGGTAACTCGCAAAATACGATCAACTTCTCGTTTACTTTCAAGACTCATACCCGAATACATAATGTTTTGGTTTTGACACTGTCGCTGCCTGATCTGACTCAGCCGTCGATGTGAGTCGTGCATGCGCATGGCTGACTCAGTTCGGGCAGCAACAGAAAGCAGCGTTGGTCGAGCGAGCTAGAGAGTGAATGAAGAGAGGGAGCAGAGATGGTTAGAACATTTTTCGAAGATTTTGAATCACCACAACCATGAGAGGTTCTTCGTCATTCAGTCATAACTGTGCACATTAAATTTTAGCCTGATACGTCCAGCAGTTTGTGAGATTAGCCACAGACAGACAGACACACAACCAAACGCATAATCCTCTCCAGCCTACGGCCTGGAGGAGATAATAAAGGGAACTGTAAAACACTTATTGTTAGTGGAGTATGTTTGTATAACTTCACATCCTCCCTTAGGTAGGGAGGTACGGGGGAGTTAACAGAGAGGATAGAGCCCCAGTCTTTGACGACCTGTTGACGGGGCAGAAATTGAATATTTACTCAAGGAATTCAATGATTCCTTTGCCACTGGTTATCTTAGTCAGCCGAACATTGTCTCTCACAACCCCGAGGTGCAAATGTCTGAAGAGTCTTTATCCCTGAAAAAATGTAATGATCCTGGCGCTTTTTACGTGAATCCAGACTTTGCCTTTCGATTATGTATTTTACTGTAATTTCTATGAAATGAAAAAAAAATGTGTGATGTAGTTGAGGATTTAAATGGCTCTCAAGTTGATCATTTTTATTATCAAGCGATACTTAATTTTAGGCAGCCATGCATACATTAATTCCTTCTGCTATCTTGCTGAATAATGACACCAACAGTTCAGTCATCTTGAATTAAGAGGATTTTTCTTGCAGTTTTATGCCAGTGAGCTTGAACAACCGTATCATATGATTCCTTAAAGAATGAAAACTTCAAATTATGTTTGGCTTACAAGGGAAAACATCAGTATTTAATTAGAACATCACATCTACCCTTAGATAGTCCTGCTGGAGCTCATATGTACTTCACAACAAAATAAAACATCAGATTGGGTTTCATTTTGTGCACAGAACAATCAATTGGTGCATATGTTCCCTTTCCCATCTAATAGTATCTCAATCCTTTTTTCTAGGCACTTTTTGTACTTTTTTTTTTGATATAGTAATCCTCCCTGCTCTGGGAAGGAAAGGTCCATCTCTCATTCTGTCAAACCTCTCAACTCAGAAAGTAAATGAGAAATTTGGAAGCATGATTTGCCTTGAGTTATTTCAGTGTTGAGTATTACAATAAGGTTGTATCAGAGGTAAAAGTGAAGGGTAGTTTTTGTTTGTTCGCTCATTCAAACGTATTTATTTTGCCAACTTGTGCTGTATCATTAGCCAAGATGCCACATGACCCCCAGAGACTGAGAGTCGCTCTCTGTGCAATATAGCTCCACATAGCAGCTCCTCTGAACAGATGGGATGTTTGTTCTCGTGAACCCACAAGGAGCCACCGCTGCTCTGAGCTGCAATGAAAACAGGAAATAATGCCCTGTCATCTGATAATGGCTATGCCGCTGACGAACTGGCCCTTTTAATGGATTTATAATTAATGCCTGAGTGTTGCCCGATGCCACTGATGGCTGCAGAGAGACCAGATAATGTTGTGGTACTCCAAAGTCAATTCAGATTGGCGCGGATCAGGCCAAAGCCACGTACAGAAACATAGATAAGCGGCACCATTTTGTTCTGTCAGAGATGCAGTTATGTTGGCACAAACCCAAAACTCTTTCTGTCTCTCGCTATTTCCTTCATTTTCCTCACTGTCTAACTTGCTGTCTCCCTCTTACTACTTCTGCATCTGTCTTTTCATGCCTCTCTGTCTCTCTCTGTCTCTCCTTCCCTCTCTGAAATTAGAAGCATTTGACTCTCTAGGCTGTTTGATACCCCCCCCCCCCCCCGTAAGGGCATTGGGGCAGTTGCGTTAGCCACTCTCCACCAGTGTTAGTATTTCTTTATATTTGGTCACATCTCATACCTAGACATTTTTCCAAAAAAAGAAAAAGAAAAAAAACACGACACAAAGTCTTTTGTATTACACATTATTCAATTTATGACAGTTTGTTTTTTAATTTGGGTGCACACAATTTAGCTAATATTCTTTAATTTGTAAGCAATGTTTACCTTTGTTTTGGATCTTAGCGAGCTCCTCTGGCAAAAGGCCTGAAGCCTGGGTGAGATGGCCTTTTTAACTACAGCCCACAGGAAGTGGAAGAAGCCAACAGGGAAATGGGGGACCTGAACTTAGAATTTGTAAAAAAGTTTTTTTTTGTGGTTTGGATTTGTTATTATTTACTGGAAGCTAATTCTGTCTTTGTAGACAACTTCTTTTGATATGTTGTTTATGTCTGGATATCATTAAGTGTGTTAGATGTTTAATGTTGCGGTTGGTTCAGTTTCCCCTTGTGTCTGTGTAGGGCTAGTCCATGTGTGTATATAACCTCCTTGTGTATCATTTGGAACCTGTGGTGTAGGCAGAAATCACAGTGTGGGTGGGAACAGAGAAAATCCGGTGGGCCTAGCCCATCCAACAGGAATCATACTTAATAGATTCTGAAACGCATATGTTAAACAAAATAGGCTATTACAACTACACTTGTCTGAATGCAACACAATTTAGTCATACGAAGCGTATACATCATCAGAGGTAATGTTGCATGCACCAAGATGAACATTAACAGCATCGCATAGCCTGGCACGGTGGCCACACACACACACACACACACACACACACAGTAGACACAACAACATACGTAAGCATAAAATTAAATTGTACGCCCAACAAAAACTATATCCCAATAAACAATAATATTGAAATAGGCAGTAGGCTACTACTGTGTGAAATTGTAAGTTAGCTTGCTTTTAATGATTACAGCAGTAGATGACTTGGCTTGATGTGGGTGCTGAGTTGAGAACGATGCCTGAACTTGAGCGGAATTCTCTTCCTCCTGCTCTTAATGTTTTGTTTTTGTGACAAACGTAAGCAAACTGCTTTGTTTAGCTATGGTTTTTATCTTAACCTACATTACAAAGAGCTAGCTTGCGGAAAGTAGGCTTCTTTTCCTCTGTGCAATGTGTGGGCTGTACACTGAGTGAAAGAGGAGGGGCTGCTGGCAATCTGGCATTTGCCAAGTGCACTGCCACTCAAAAATCTGACCTATCATCACATGGTAAACAAGAAGCAAGAAACAGTAATTGTGTTATTTTTATTGGTCTCATAGTCGGATAACTAAAACAGTAGTTATTGACTGCTATTCAGTGGATGATCCAGCAAAGAAGGAAGGCTTCTGATTGGGTGGGCCTGAGTGCCAAGTAGGTGGGCCCAGGCCTACTTAGGCCCACCCACAGCTATGCCACAGTTTGGAGGTTTCGGTCCATTTGGGTATGCTGTGGTAGGTTGAAGCTTTTAGTTTCTTTATTGCTTAGTTGACTTTTTTTTAAGTTGGGCCTTTCTTAATTTTCTTATGCCATATCAGGATATAGTATTTACTTTTGTCATTTGTTATCAAATTTTTCAACTTTATTAAAGCATTTTTTTCTTTCTACCCCTTTGTGCTTTTGCCCTTTTTGCTTGGTCCCTGACAGGCATAAAGGTATTGCTGTTCCTGTTTTGATGTCAGTGATTCATGTCATAATAACATACAGTCACCTATGCTGTCCGCTCAGCTCGCTAAATATTTTCTTTCAGTCAGAGCTTTATTGTCTTAATTTTACACAGTCCTAACGGTGTGACATGATTGATTGTGTAATCCATTCAGGTTTGAGGTTGTATTTTAGGCTTTCTCTTCCACCTTGTAAAAGGTGAGGGGAAAAAAATGAGGGTTCTTTTTAATGAGCAGAGATAAAAGCCAAAAGTAATAAAAGAGATGCTTATTGTGGACATCTGATTCGCTGAGAGACTCAAGATGTAGACTCATTCTTTGACATTGCCGAGGTTTATATCAAACTTTTGTTCAGAATATGTGACCTCAGGTTAATTAATTTGAGGGAAATAACAGCCAACTTGATATATGACTTTAAAATTACAAGGCAAGTCAAAGGAATATTTTTTTTCATCCATCACTGATGCATTGTTCCTACCTAAATGTGTTTCTGGCTGAAGGACTGATAGCGTTTTGATTTTTCGGACCAGTTTAAGTTAGGAACTTGAATTGGCTACCACAGGGGAGGAAGTCATGCTGGAATAACTGCATGGTACACCCAGGCGCTGAACTGCAAATGCTAAATAATGAGGATAATGACCGTTTCAGTGATTTTACTCCCAAGTGGTACAGAGCAATATTTATAAAAATAATAGAATTGTACCAAACATTGACCTCCAACAAATGTTGAATAAAATGCTCCGCTATTTTCCAACATCACTTTCGCACATATTTAATGTAGATTTAATGTATGTAAACCTAAATAATTAAATGTTGAAGAGGAAACCTGAATCTACTCCTGCAGTGTTGTGGTCAACTTTCTCCGTCCACACACATTTTGAATTTTGATTCTGATAAACATAATTCTGATTCTGAGAAGGTTAAAAAAAAAAAGGGGGGGATCAAAATGAAAGTTAGGACAGGGTGGGGTGGGGCAACTGAATATGGTGGCAGATTGTTGTAATATCAAGAAAACAGTGCTGACTATTGCAGTTGACTTAACCGGCAATGGTGTTTGCTGTTGTCATCATCAATACGAATTTTCAGTGTGTATCTGGTTATGTCAAATGAATAACTTTATTTTACATCACAATTGCTGGTTCACAAAGAAAGGAGCTGGTGGTGGACTGATGCCTGTATAAATGGGCTAGCAGGGCTAAGCCCTGCTTGTGTTTTACAATGAAGATGAGAAAATTATTGTTAAAATCCTTAGAACAGACTTTTAAATGTTGGTGGAACCTAGAGCAACAACAGCACCAAATAGTCACAAGAAAAAGACAGGATATATGGGGTTATTTTTTACCGCCCAAACAGTAGCATCAACTTCCATTCATCTTCGTATTAAGTGAGTGACAGTCGATGTGCCACGCCCCCTTGGTTTGCTGATCATTTGGGCTAAATTCATTCAGCCTCAAGCCGCTGACTTTTGACCAATGTCAGTGGACGTACAGAGTAATGATACGTACAGAGTAATGGTACGTACAGTAAGGCGCGACTTGTGTTACAGTGGGGAGGGGAAGGTGAGCGCGGGCATACAGAGCCGTATTAGGGACATGGTGAGAAAAAATATTCAGGGACAGTTTTGCGTTCCCTTGCAATACTTTTGCGTTCTCTCGCAGTACTTTTTGTGTTCCCTCACAATACTTTTGTGTTCCCTCACAATACCTTTTTCACCATTGAAGAAGAAGAAGATAACTTCCGGCAATAACTATTTGCGTGAAGTTGCTTTGGATAAAAGTGTCTTCTAAATGTTAATGTAACTGTATGTGTCTGCTAAATGTTAATGTAACTATGTGCCTGCTAAATGTTAATGTAATTGTATGTGCCTGCTAAATGTTAATGTAACTGTATGTGTCTGCTAAATGTTAATGTAGCTTGTACGGTAAATTCTGCAACACTGCTTTCGATAGCCGGCTCACTATTCTGTTAGTAAGTTATCAGGTTTGGGCAGGAAAACTTCGATCTCTGGCGGGCTCTGTCTTTTGTCACGCCAAGTTATCCAAGCGACAACGGGTCTGCTCGATGTCCCGCTCTAGTCATTTTAACTAACTAACCAACTATTTATTTATTTATCTATTTAACTATTTGTGTGAAGTCATGTCTGCTAAATGTTAGTGTAACTGTACAGTAAGTTTTGCAACACTACTTTCGATAGCTGGCTCAATCTGGAAATATGGAGGATTTAGAAGAGAATTAATGAAGAGGGACAAGGTATGCTTTTCACCTAATTTTTAATGCAACACTGAGTAAATCAATATAAAGCAGGGCTCCACAAAGCACTCAAAGGACAGATTTTTTCTTGTTAACTTATTTACTTTACTTCTTTCCACTGTCATTGTAGCCAACATAAGTTTTTTGAGTGATTTGTTTCCATGTTACATTAGCGTTAACATGAACGAGATGGATTATTTACTTTATCATCCAATTTCTTTGGAGGAAAAATTGGAAGTGAAGAGGCTGGGGACCCCTCGTGCAAACGATGTTCAAATCACACAAAAGAACAAACAACAAAATCCCAAGTTTGTGTTACTTGGTTTCAATGAAATCACTGGCTAATGGCAAATGTAGCTAAGAATTCACTTTTCTGTTTCCTGTGTGGCCCCTGTTTCCATACGGCTCGGACCCAACAGGGATTAGTAGATCTGCAACATTTATGTGGCAAAATTAGGAACTGTGTGTGTGTGTGTGTGTGTGCATACAAAGATTTTTTTGGCGTCAGGCCATACTTCTGGGTACTTCTCTATAGTGTTGTTGTAGAGCACTTGTTATGTATGACAAGGTATATCAGGAATCAGGAACACTTTATTTGTCATTTCACTTCATACACTTGTGTACATGAAATGAAACAAAATACCATTTCTCCCAGCCCACAGCAGTACAACACAATGACGAAAACACATCCAAAAACTACAAGCACACACACATCCAAACTAACACATATATCAAAACTAAACAAAAAAATCACTGTCCAAGGGAACGAATGCCAGCCAGGATGAATTTTGGAACCGCCGGTCTGCATGGACTAGTGGTTAGCTTAGCCCGCCCCACATCCGCGTCCTGTCAGACCGCCCTTGGCCTTTCCTCATCGGGTGCAGCTCCAGGCAGGGGCCTTGGTCCCTGGGCCCACTGGACGAAGCAGGCAAGGCTCCCCTAGTTGATCCAACGCCAGCTCTCCCAGCTAGACACCTTCGACACATCTCCCCGCACTCCACATGACAACACCAAAAACACAATCAATGCTAGGTGAGGCTGCCGGCAGACTGCCCTCAGTGTTATCGGAACTGCCGGTCTGCATGGTCTAGCAGTTAGCTTAGCCTGCCCTGCTCTCCCAGCTGATCCAGCGCCAGCTCTCCCAGCCATCAAACGAAGACAAAACTTAGACGTGGACAACGACACTGCATGGACGGTACTGGGTGAGGCCCCCGTAAATGTGAATTTGCACCGCCATCTTCTGACATCGGCACTTGGTGAGGCCACTGCAATGCGAATTCACGCCCGAAGATGATATCGTGTTGTTGCTGTAACTTGGTATCTCGGATGGGATGCTGATGTTGCTGCAGCGTGAACTATTGATTGGTCTAATGCATGTCTTAGCCCACCCACCCAATATCGCCACCAGCTGTCACTGGATATCGGTCAGGTCATCCTGAAGCTCAGGAGAGTAGCATTTCTTTCTCTACACATTCTGTTGTCACATAATTATAAAACGGACTGTCTGTTCCAAGATCCCACAGCATGTAGTCTGTGCGCTGTTGTGTTGGATAACAGTAAAGTCGTCCCCAGAAATCAGGAAAACATCAGTACCTGCTGTACACATACTTTTGTTGCATGGTGTTTGGATGGTGAGCTGTCTTGGGGATTTTTGCCAATAGATAGGAATTTCTTGATAGATATTTGTTCACTCACTCTATGTGCAGTCTGTACACACAAACAGAGCAAGTTATCACCACAGCTAAAAGACATTTTGCTCCTTAAAAGCAGTAAATACCTTCCAGACACCTGACTTGTCCTGACTGAAATGAATCTTGCTCTCTCCTTGTTCATTATCTTGGCATAGAGGTTCCAGTGCTGCCCCTCAATCTCAAACCTCCCCTGCTTTCCCAGCTAGACTTATCCTCTGAACATTCACTGCTATCGCTTTCTTTGATGCACAACAGCAAACTTAAACTTTTCATGACTGAAGGAGCATCTGAGAGCTGTGCAGATGTATTTATTCTTCAGTTGTTTACCTCATGTCAGACTAGAATTAGGAATTTGAATGAGTATGGCGGTCAGTTAATCTTAGTGAGAGACTAGGATCTTTCCACAGCCTTTTATCCTGTGCTGTTCAAACAGTAATGTCAGCATAGACCGTCGTCCTGGTTCAGATCTGAGAGAATATGCCTACTTCGTCTACATGACCTGCCACATTTCAGCAGATGAGAAAGAGGGTTGCATCACTTACCTCCTCAAAGCAACTCAAACATATCAATTGCATGGCAAAAATACTTTTTGCCCTAAAGCACTGCAATGACACTAGCCTGTAATGTGGAATGGGATTTCTAACCGGTGATGGGATACGAGCTTGATGATCAGCAGTGGGCTAAGGAGGGGAGGCCATGAGCACTCTGTCTGAAGTCAACATTTGGCCCTTTCTGCATAAAGAATCCCTTTGTTTCAACCTTCCCCCTTCAAAACTTGTGAATGATGGACACGCAGGAGCTGTCGGTGTCTACTCACAACTCGCGGTGTAATTCAAGAGCCAATTGTGAAATATCAAACTTGTTACAAAGTTGATCTCTTAACAGGATTTTTCTGCTTCACTGGAATATTAAGTCTCTCTCTCTCTCTCTCTCTCTCTCTCTGTAATTTCAATTTAGTTTGTTTCATTGCCATGAATGTCAGATAAACCATAATGCCAAAGCGTCAAGAGAAAAAAAATGCAATTCATTAAATTGATAAAATAAAATTAATAGATACATAAAAAAGAACAAGAAAATGGCAGAAAACAGTGACCGTGTGTGTGTGTGTGTGTGTGTGTGTGTGTGTGTGTGTGTGTGTGTGTGTGTGTGTGTGTGTGTGTGTGTGTGTGTGTGTATCTCTTTCAGCTGAGTTCATTGTCTCAGCTTGTTAAATAAATGGTAAATGGATTCCACTTTATATAGCAACTAGAAGAACCCCGCTACAATGTAGCAGTTTGGTTATCCACCTGTCTAAATCTCCCTCCTCTTCATCCTGCCAGCTAACCGCCTTCCCCCTGCCCCTAAACCCCCCCCAACTCCAACTCCCTCCCCCCAAATGCTCAGAATCATCTGAAATGCTGAGAAAAGTGGTTTTTAGCCATTTTTAGAAAATGCATATTTTGCATAATTATGCATAATTATTATAATTATTTTAATTTTCTGCTATTTTTCTGGTCCTCTCTGGAACAATACCTACCACCTCCAAAAAAATTAGGATCATACGTGCATTTTTGCAAGAATGCATTTATTTTGCATAATGCAAAAACATTTCTAAGTCCCAGAAATTTCTTTTATATAGGTGAAAAAATCAAAGATGCTCAGAATCATCTGAAATGCCGAGAAAAGTGTTTTTTAGCCATTTTTAGAAAAATGCATATTTTGCATATTTATGCATAATTATGCATAATTTTAATTTTCTGCTATTTTTTATAGGTGCCCCTGATCATCCCCAATAACCTCCAAAAAGAATCAAAGCCCCAAGTGCTTTAGTTTGGCCGTTTATATATAGACTCTCACACAGACACACCACACACCAGACACACATTGTGAAAATACAGGAGTAGATTTTCTAGCTGCAACAGCCACTCGAAGTGCCTTACAATTTGTTTCTCTCTCTCTGTCTCTCTCGCTCTATCTCACACACACGCACACACGCGTACATGCACGCTGGTGTTAACCATCAGGAGCAGTTAGGGGTTAGGTGTCTTCCTCTGGTACATCTCCACACTTTTTTTTTGCCTGGAGAAGCAGTTATTTTTTTGTTTTTATTTTTTTACATGTTTTTGGGGGAATTTCGAATATATTTAGGATAATTTGGTAATCTACTATTTGTAGATATATGCAGAAAAAATATCTAACTTTAAGGCTACAAACTAAAAATATTCACATCTGATTTGGGAATATTTATCGGTATATGCTCTTAAAGACTTTAACCTCAGGATGTCATAAAAGGTTTATTAATTTGCTCTTTAATCCACTGTAACCTGAACTACAGGTTGCATTTGCAAATGCTCCAGTGTTTTCACACATAGCGAACTTTAAAAGAAATAAATTTACAGCCTTTTGATAAATTCAAAACTTAGGTTAACTTGAGATGATGCTTTTTCACTTCTTGTATCAGAAATGATCAATAACTTCAACTAAGAGCTTTTAGATTTACTGCAACATTTCAGAAGTGTGAACACATGGTCCAGTCCCTTTGTAGCAGAGAGGCTGTTGTGATAAAAGTACACTGCTCAAAAAAATAAAGGGAACACCTAAAAACACAATATAGACCTCGATGAATGAAATATTTCAGCTGAAAATCTTTATTTATTAGACAGAGGAATGTGTTTAGAGCAAAATAACCTAAGAATGATCAATGGAAATCAAAATCATTAGCCCATTAAGGTCTGGATTCAGAATCATACTCAAAATCAAAGTGGAAAATGAGAACATAGGCTGATCCAACTTCTGTGGAAATTCTTCAAGACGATTCAAAATGAGGCTCAGTAGTGTGTGTGGCCTCCATGTGCCTGTATGCACTCCCTACAACGTCTGGGCATGCTCCTGATGAGACGACGGATGGTCTCCTGAGGGATCTCCTCCCAGACCTGGATCAGGGCATTGGTCAACTCCTGGACAGTCTGTGGTGCGACATCGCGTTGGCGGATGGTACGAGACATGATGTCCCAGAGGTGCTCGATTGGATTCAGGTCTGGGGAACGTGCAGGCCAGTCCATAGCATCAATGCCCTCGACATACAGGAACTGCTGACACACTCTGGCCACATGAGGACGAGCATTGTCATGCATGAGCAGGAACCCAGGGCCCACTGCACCAGCATATGGTCTGACAATGGGTCTGAGGATCTCATCCCGGTACCTAATGGCAGTCATGGTACCTCTGGCTAGCACGTAGAGGTCTGTGCGGCCCTCCAAGGATATGCCTCCCCAGACCATCACTGACCCACCGCCAAACCGGTCATGCTGGAGGATGTTGCAGGCAGCAGAACGTTCTCCACAGCGTCTCCAGACTCTCTCACGTCTGTCACATGTGTTCAGTGTGAACCTGCTCTCATCTGTGAAGAGCACGGGGCGCCAATGGCGAATCTGCCAACCAAGATGTTCTCTGGCAAAGGTCAATCGGGCTGCACGGTGTTGGGCTGTGAGCACAGGCCCCAATTGTGGACATCGGGCCCTCATACCATCCTCATGCATTCTGTTTCTCACTGTTTGAGCAGAAACCTGCACATTAGTGGCCTGTTGAAGGTCGTTTTGTAGGGCTCCGGCAGTGCTCCTCCTGTTCCTCCTTGCACAAAGGACCAGATAGTGGTCCTGCTGCGGGGTTGTTGTCCTCCTGCGGCCCCCTCCACGTCTCCTGGTGTACTGGCCTGTCTCCTGGTACCTCCTCCATGCTCTGGACACTGTGCTGGGAGACAAATCAAATCTTCTTGCCACAGCACGCATTGATGTGCCATCCTGGATGAGCTGCACTACCTGAGCAACTTCTGTAGGTTGCAGATACCGCCTCATGCCACCTCTAGTGGTGAGGGCACTAGCAAAATGAAAAACTAACCAAAGATCAGCCAGAAAAGATGAGGACAGGCAAATGGTCTGTGGCCACCACCTGCAAATCCATTCCTTTTATAGGGGTTGTCTTGCAAATTGTCTAATTTCCACCTGGTGGAAATTAGACAATTTACCAACAGGTGAAATTGATTCACAAATCAGTGTTGCTTCCTAACTGGACAGGTTGATATCTCAAAAATGTGATTGACTTGGAGCGACATTGCATTGCTTATGTGTTCCCTTTATTTTTTTGAGTAGTGTAGAAAAAGTGGCAGAAGATTAATATACCTCCGTGAATAGCAGATCTTCCTGTGAGGGAACTCCACCCTCCAGAAAATAAGACTGATCTGCTTCTTTTAGATTTTGGTTTAACTCTAAATGATAGCATCCGCAAAAACAAAGAATCAAGATAAGAGTTGTACCTCATTTCTCCATTTTATGCAATTAAATTGTGAGGTTATGATTATCAAGAAGCATTAAGTCATTGCTAATACAAATATACCGGCTCTTCTAGTCCTTTCCTTAACGCTACATCCTTTTCCTCAGTGTCCCTGTGGGTTGGGGCGGATACTAGCCTCGTAGTCAAGACGGGGCTAGTATCAATACTAGTAAGTATCGATATCAAGATATTCGGTCAAAAATATCATGTATTTGATTTTATCCATATCGCCGAGCCCTAGCTATGGATTATTCAAAATGATGTGTATCAGCAGTCTAAGAATGACTGGAGATAAAGATGAATGAACAAGTAAAAGATTTTCACATAGATTATCTGTTTAATTTAGTAAAATCTTTTGTAATTTGACATGAATTAGTTTAAATTTTCCGAGGGTTATCTATGCTTTTGGCTTCGCGTCATGTCTGCGGTAGTCTTATCTTGTGCCAGGTTAAAAATGTTGAAGTGTTGCAAATCTTTTTGTTTTTGTGTTGACGGCATACATTTACTTCATCTGAAAGGCTGCAAGCATAGCCTTTATTAGCTGGAGGGAAGTTAAAAGTCAGTTCATTTTGTTTCAGTCTAAGAAAAGCCAGTGTGCTCAGTGGGCACACGTTGTGCCTATCAAACATTGTTGGCCAAACATGAATGACAGGGAAGCCTGGCCCATTAAAAAAAAGAAAAGAAATAACCCCCTACAGATTTAGCTTTAACTGTTGACTGCCATACCTGACACTGTCATTGTCTCTTAAAGGTCACAACAATTGATTCAGTCCTCTTGGCAGGTGGCAGAGATCTGAATGACTAATTCATTACTCAGACACTTGTCTGGCTCATAGTTAAAACAACAGTTTCCAGTATTGATCAGTTTACTTTGTGCAGAAAGATTTCTGCACAATTTGGCACTCAGAACGAGTCGCCCCTGCAAATCAAGTCTTCAATTGAAAAGAATGAATGCTGAAGGAGGAATAATAAAAAAGATTTTTTTTTCTCCAGCCTGTTAATTAGTTCTTGCAACAAGAATGTGGGAAAGGAAGTGTGTCTGCAATCACACCCAGAGTTAATCCCCAGAATAGAGAGAGGTAACTTGACAGGTCCCTAGTTGGCGCACATGAATATCAAAGATGAACTTTTTTGAAGTGGAGAAGAATGCCTCACCTATCTAATATCCTGGATTTCATGATGGCAGTTTTCATCATTGAAAGCAAATCAAAGAGGGCATCCTCCTACTTTCTCCAACCCTCCCTCCAGCGAGGAAAAACCTGCTCTTACTCTGGCTAGATGTTGAAGCCAGACTGGTCTGGTTATAAGATTTGATTTGCTCATATTCCACATCCTATAGCAGGGTTTAGCCCAGGGATGAACGTATACTATCATGCTGGATATTACTTTACCATCAGTCAGGCTCTTTCTAATGTTGAGTTTCAGTGTTGTACTGTACTGTAGACTCCTATAGGACTCCAGGACTGTTGTAGAAGAAGGCAGTTCTGCACTTTGTCGCCTGAAGAACTGTTCCCACTGCTGTTCATTATATTATGAGTCGCATTGTTGGTAAAAAAAAAAAATGTACAAAAAAATACAACACCCTGATAGTATGTTATTTTTTTAACCTTGAATTAAATCTGGGAAGATTGTGTCCTGGAGACAAATGAGGCTGATGACTGGCACAGAATGACTGGTATCGTTTAATCTTAGCCCCCGATACAATCTAAGTGGGTTAATTAGGGCAATACACCACTCCCTGCACCACGGGGAAGATGCTGTGTTGATACATCTCAACAAGGGGAGGATTTGGAATGGATGATTCGGGGGGCGATTTGCACAGATGTTTTCTTCTTTTCCTTTTTTTTTTCTTATTCCAACTCTAATTTGAACACGTACAGTGGAAAAAGTTCACTGCTAAGTCTATGTCCCACCTTCAATTGTTTAAATGCCATCAGAGCAATGAATCTCACCTGGAAAACCCAGGGTCACAGCTAGAAGGTTTCTGCTTGGACGAAAGGGTTGAATCACTAAAGAGGAAAGAAGTGGAAGATAAAGAGCACTTTCAGTTAAAATTGGCAGAATGCAGCCGGGGCAGAGCATGCCACAGCTGAGTGCTCTGCCCAGAATCGAAGAGCTTTTAGGGTACCAAAGATGATTTCCTGAGAGATTTCCTGAGAGTGTTCTTTAAATTCTGGCAAATAATTGTCTCTGATTAGAGACGACCATTGATGATTGTTGGGTATGATGACTTAAAACCACAGACTGAAAAGGCACAAATATGTAAAAATGCACAAACCGAGCTAGGCACATTGGTGGATTATGAGGAATTCACCTGTACCTCAACAGGATTTATAGTGCACATATACACAGTTAACGTCAACAGCATATTAACTAAGACATACTGCATTCACCAGTTTCTTTCAGTTTTTCAGTAGGACTTTTGGGGTTCTCTGGGTCGCAGGGATGCTGGGGCCTATCTCAGCAGTTATTGGGCGGCAGGCGGGGAGACACCCTGGACAGGCTGCCAGGCCATATCAGTAATAATTGGTGGATAAGTGGTTTGGATAATGGATGGATGGATGGACTTTTGGGGCTCTGTTACTGACATGAATGACTAAGCCTTTTGACTATGCAACAAGAAATGCAAAGATAATAACAGCGACTTCACGCAGAAGCTCAGACTTAGGGGCCCCTTGAGCCCTTGGGCCCCTGGGTAATCCACCCATGTCTGCATCATGGGGACGTAATGAGTGGCAATGCATTCTCATCGGTGTGGTTAAAAGCAAGCTAACTCTACAAAAACCAAGCAGGCCACTCACTTTTCAGTTGTGAAATAAAGTTTGGGGATTCTTTTTCTATCAAGGTTTTTCGAATATTATTATCGAATACATTGCATTATTTAAATATACTTTATATTCATTAGAGATTTGTAAGCTTTGTTCAGTGACATGTAAATGAAATGAGAGAAGATATTTGAATTTTTATGTTAATGTCAGAATTTATAAATGTAAAGTTGATCACGACGGACATCACCCGTTAAAAATCATGGCGGGGAAGGTGTATTTATTGTCATTTAAATCAAATTTACCCCATTATCATTGCAATATGCTCCATCCATCCATCCATCCATTATCCAAGCCGCCCATCCCAATCAGGGTCGAAGGATGCTGGAGCCTATCCCAGCAGTCATTGGGTGGCAGGCAGGGAGACACCCTGAACAGGCTGCCAGGCCATCACAGGGCTGACACACATTCATACCTAGGGACAATTTAGTATGGCCGATTCACCTGACCTACATGTCTTTGGACTCTGGGAGGAAACCCAGCCAAACACATGCAAACTCCAAACAGAGGACAACCTGGGAGGACCCCCAAGTTTAGACAACCCTGGGGTTCGAACCCAGGACCTTCTTTCTGTTAGGTGACTGCACTACCGTGGCGCCTGCAGTATACTCTATATATTAAATTATATGTAATCCGGAGGTGGTGTAACTAATCATGAGGTTTTGGAAGATATTGTTCTATTCATTGCTTTTATAGGAGGAGGATGCCAATTTTCACAACTTCTCTGAGATGGTCCATGTACATGTGCTGTGTGGTATATGGAAGTCTTGTCTGTTGGAAAAGCACCTCAGTGATATCCTGAGGTATAACCCAGAATATGTTTGACCTCTAAAATCTATATTAATTTTTACTGGATACAGTAAAGCGAAACAAAGCATGTATTTTGGGAGACGTTGAATTTCAAAAAAAGGTTGAATGTGCAGATTGCTTGTGAGTGTATCTGTCACGTTGCTACGAATGAAAGGGGGCCCTGCACAGCCGTTGCAAAGCTTTGGGAAGCATATGGTGGTAATCATGTTTTACTTTGCTTCAGTCCATTTATATACACCAGACTCAAACTCTTTGTTTTTTTTTTCTTTCTTGTATTTCACCAATAATCACTCAAAATGTGAATGTGACTGCGTCTTTGCTATTAGTATGGATCATGTGAGTTGTCTCTCTGGTATAAGACCAGGTAGCACTTGACATCCTCATGTTTTTGGTGTCAGGTAGCAGTGATTTGATGTGCTTGGTAACTAAAATGTACCAGACTTCATTACCGAGCTCCTCTGCTACCAATCTCCCCCGTCTCACAAATTTAAGCTGATCAAAGAGCTATTTAGCCAGAGAGTCAGAGGGTTTAAAGTAGAAATTGTTGGACTTGGTAAACGGGTTTGCCTATCAAATGTTACCCAGCATACTCTTGGCCAGCTTTTCAGTACATGTAGCAGCTATAATTAAAAGCAGTCCCAAAATTGTGATTGAATTAACATAATATAAGAATTAGAGTACGTGCTTTGCAAATTAATCACCGTTATTTGTTCATGGAGCATTGCATGAATATACTCACAGCAATATATATATATATATATATATACACTACCGTTCAAAAGTTTGGGATCACCCAAACAATTTTGTGTTTTCCATGAAAAGTCACACTTATTCACCACCATATGTTGTGAAATGAATAGAAAATAGAGTCAAGACATTGACAAGGTTAGAAATAATGATTTGTATTTGAAATAAGATTTTTTTTACATCAAACTTTGCTTTCGTCAAAGAATCCTCCATTTGCAGCAATTACAGCATTGCAGACCTTTGGCATTCTAGCTGTTAATTTGTTGAGGTAATCTGGAGAAATTGCACCCCACGCTTCCAGAAGCAGCTCCCACAAGTTGGATTGGTTGGATGGGCACTTCTTTGAGCAGATTGAGTTTCTGGAGCATCACATTTGTGGGGTCAATTAAACGCTCAAAATGGCCAGAAAAAGAGAACTTTCATCTGAAACTCGACAGTCTATTCTTGTTCTTAGAAATGAAGGCTATTCCATGCGAGAAATTGCTAAGAAATTGAAGATTTCCTACACCGGTGTGTACTACTCCCTTCAGAGGACAGCACAAACAGGCTCTAACCAGAGTAGAAAAAGAAGTGGGAGGCCGCGTTGCACAACTGAGCAAGAAGATAAGTACATTAGAGTCTCTAGTTTGAGAAACAGACGCCTCACAGGTCCCCAACTGGCATCTTCATTAAATAGTACCTGTTAGAGCCTGTTTGTGCTGTCCTCTGAAGGGAGTAGTACACACCGGTGTAGGAAATCTTCAATTTCTTAGCAATTTCTCGCATGGAATAGCCTTCATTTCTAAGAACAAGAATAGACTGTCGAGTTTCAGATGAAAGTTCTCTTTTTCTGGCCATTTCGAGCGTTTAATTGACCCCACAAATGTGATGCTCCAGAAACTCAATCTGCTCAAAGAAGTGCCCATCCAACCAATCCAACTTGTGGGAGCTGCTTCTGGAAGCGTGGGGTGCAATTTCTCCAGATTACCTCAACAAATTAACAGCTAGAATGCCAAAGGTCTGCAATGCTGTAATTGCTGCAAATGGAGGATTCTTTAACGAAAGCAAAGTTTGATGTAAAAAAAATCTTATTTCAAATAAAAATCATTATTTCTAACCTTGTCAATGTCTTGACTCTATTTTCTATTCATTTCACAACATATGGTGGTGAATAAGTGTGACTTTTCATGGAAAACACGAAATTGTTTGGGTGATCCCAAACTTTTGAACGGTAGTGTATATATATATATATATATATATATATATATATATATATATATATATATATATCTCCCCATCCTTCTCTGAACAGGCAGTCAACCCTTATTACGAAGCCAAACTGATTGACGGATGATGGACAGTGATGAGAGATAAAAGAGGAGTAAGATGCCGTGAATTTATAGGATCTGCATGAGCCCACCAAAGCAAAAATTTTAAGTTTCATGCATTTATTTATTTTACCTATCATGGCCCGAAGTAAATGACAGACTTGCCTAACTGTGGTTCTCTCATGTTTCTGAAACTTCCTAATGTAAACAAACAATGCAACCAAATCCAATTACACTCCTGTCAGTTTGGTGACCACTTAATTCTTGTAATGCAATTAGGGTAAATAATGAATCACTATTCGATATGCTGCTGACATGCATACAGTAACCCCATGAGTAATTAAAACCAGTTAGGGAAAATTCCCAAATCATCAAGACAAATAAAACATTTAGTATTGAAAGGCCAAAGACATTAGTTTCCTATATTTTTAACTATTTGGTTGCTCTCTCACACACATACACACAGTGTATTCTTTGATCTGTTCAAAACTGTGCATTTCATTTTCTCTCTCTGCACTGTAAGGATCAGTTCAGTGAATATTCTTCAGTTGTACAGGTATTTGTTTTTGTTGGCTTGAGTACATAAAGCATACCTTTCATACCCACTTTTAGTGTTATTTCATCTTTCAAAAATGCTGTTTCCACAACCATGATAATCGAGCACAGATCTGGTTCTCGTGGTGATTCTAATTATGTTCCAAATGATCACGCAGGTCACAGCTGGGGCACATTAAGTTGCTTCTGTATTCATCAAAAATACTTTAATGAGACCCCAATGAATTATGTAAACTAGAGCAAAGGGTAATATCATTCAGAATAACTAACAAGATGTAATACGGCTGCCTGGTTAACGCTGAGAACAGCAGTGTACACATTATGGAAGACTACAACATGATGAGGTCTGCACTTAGCAGAATTTGTTAGAGGAATTTAGGTCTGGGGGTCATTTAAGGCGAGGTGGACATGTAGGCCAGAACCCAACATAGAAACACTACTGTATATTACTTGTCATGCATCTATCCCATGTACATGTTGAAATGGCCCAAGCAGCATATCATCTCTCAATTTGTTGTTGACCGTATCAAAATATGTATACATTTCCATTGCCTACCAACACAGGGCTCGCCGGTTCGAATCCCCGTGTTACCGCCGGCTTGGTTGGGCATCCCTACAGACACAAGTGGCCGTGTCTGTGGGTGGGAAGCCAGATGTGGGTATGTGTCCTGATCACTGCGCTAGCGGCGCCTCTGATCAGTTGGGGCGCGTGTTCAGAGGGGAGGGAGAACTAGGGGGCATAGTGTGATCCTCCTACATGCTACGTCCCCCTGGTGAAACTTCTCACTGTCAGGTGAAAATAAGCAGCTGGCGACTTCACATGTATCAGAGGAAACATGTGGTAGTCTGCAGCCCTGCCCGGATCGGCAGAGGGGGTGGAGCAGTGACCGCGATGACTCGGAAGAGTGGGGTAATTGGCTGGATGCAATTGGGGAGAAAATGTGGGTGGGTGGGGGGGGATAAATAAATAAATACATTTACATGCTTTGACAGCAAAAGTTGCAGAGGTCAATGTGTAATACTCAGTTGTGTGTATTACACATTGTGCTTCGACACAGTCCACCTAAGTGCATGATGATACACTATTTTGATAGATTAATGTACAACTTGGCTGCTGTTTCAGTCTGCACTTTGAATTTCCATAACACAAAATTACAGAAAAGAAAGACAGCACAAGCCTCCTTGACAAAACAATTGCAATTTTACAGAATGGATTTTTTTTATATAACTGGGATAGTGAGTTATGAACATCAGATTTTTTTTTCTTGTTTAAAACTCTCCATAGTAATTCATTGACACTGAGGAGTTAATGAAATCTAAAAGTTAACTAATATGCTGTGGCTGTGAAAAGAACTTTTTGCACATTTTGTTCCTGTTACAAATCCAGATTCTAATTCATCGAAATAGTTTTTTCTCCCTCCACTAGCACAACTGCAACGCATTTATGATGCCAAATCAAATAATATTTTTTCAAAAACGGAAGACTTAACATCGTTCATGTCCAAATGTATTCACACCCCCAGAATCAATACTTGGAAGGATGGGTCTTTGGCAGCATTTACAGCTGTGATTCTTCTCAGGTACATCTGCATGAGCTTTGCACAGTAGAGTTTGGTATTTGTGCCCATTCCTCAATGCAAATTTGCTCCAATTCCACCAAATTACATGGAGAGTGTTAGTGAGCAGTAATGTTCAGCTTATGCCACACATTTTCAATAGGATTTAGGTTCTGGGCTTTGGCCGGGCCATTCCAGTATTAACCTTGATTTTTTTAAACTGTCACTGTCTTGTTAGAACTTGAATCTTCGCCCAAAACTTAAATCTCTCACTGACTGTAAGAGGTTCTCCTCAAGGATTTTAATGGAATTGATAATATTTATATAGCGTTTTATCGAGACACACAAAGCACTTCACATTTAAAGGGGGAAACTCGCCTCAACCCCCACCAATATGTAGCACCCACCTGGGTGATGCACGGCAGCCATTTTGCACCAGAACGCTCACCCCACATCAGCTTGAGGTGGAGAGGGAGGAATCATTAAGCAAATTAAACAGGGGGATGATTAGGTGGCCAGATGGAGAGAACCAGGTTGGGAACTTTGCCAGGACACTGGGAGACCCCTACTCTTTGCGATAAGTGCCATGGGATCTTTAATGACCACAGTGAGTCAGGACCTCGGTTTAACATCTCATCCGAAGGATGGCATCTACAGCACAGTGTTCCCGTCACTGCACTGGGATTTTTCGTTGTTGTTGTTGTTGTTGTTGTTGTTGTTTTAGGACCAGAGGTAAGACTGCCCCCTACTGGCCCACCAACACCACTTTCAACAGCTACTCAGTTTTCCCGGGAGGTCTCTCATCCAAGTACTAGCCAAGCCCATACCTGCTTAGTATCCATCATTCAGCAGAGCCAGGGTACATGTTGGTACGGCGGCCTGCCAGCCCAACTTTTGCCTGTTTTTGACTACATCGATCTTGCACTCAATGGTAAGAAGGTTTCCAGTTCCGCCATTCTTGATGGTAGGGGTGGTTTTGGACATTGGGCTGTGTTTGGTTTGCATCAAACACAGCACTTTCAGGCCAAAGAGTTCAACTTTAGTCTCATCAGACCATAAAATCCCACAGAAGGTCTTAGATTTTGGCCTCTTTAAAGTAGCTCCCTTCTGGCCATTCTCCTAAAAGAGGTCAGGTCTGTGCCGTGTTGAGGATAGTATTGATTTCTGGACAGTTTCTCCCATTTCAGCCAATGAGCTCTGCAACTCTGTGGGTGTAGTTGGTCTCTTTGTCACTTCACTGACAATTACCTCTTTTGTCTGTTTGTCTCAGTTTGGTAGGATGGCCTGATATATATATATATATATATATACTATATGAAAGCTTTATTATACTGTTTTTATTTTTACTCTTATTTGATCTTACTCTTATTTTTGCCTTGTCTGGTTTTATCTTCTTTTTTTGTGAAACACTTTGTAACATTGTTTTAGAAAAGTGCCATATAAATAAAATTATTAATTGTCATTATAGAACGTAAAGTACTGGTTGTGCCATATTTTTTTCATTCTGTTACAGTGGACTTTACAGTACTCCTAGGAAGTTTTAAAGATCTCTGAGTCTTTTCATAACCTCCTGCTAGCTCACCGAAAGTTGAATCAGTCCACCTGGACACAACGTTTACTGAGAGAAATGTTTCGTCACTTCTTGTGACTTCTTCACTGAAGAGGTCACTTAGCTGAGTGATGAAATGCCTCTCTCCATAAATGTTGTATCCAGATGAACTGATTCAACTTTGTGAGATTTCCTTACCTGGGTTATGGAGCATACAAAAAGACTCCCACCAGCTGTTTGCCTCACAACTTCATCAAGCCTTTCCAGTTTCTTGGTCTTCGTGACAGCTGGACCAATCTGATCTGCTGTCTCAGTTGTGAGATCTCACAAAATCATTTGTTATGCAGCCCTCCGGCTGAAAACAGGTGGATTCAAAATCAACATGGGGGGACCTTGTTAACACAATTTGTGCAATCTCAAGAAAATTTAATACACCTGGCCCAATTTAAGTAGTTAATACTAACCATTCAAGTAACTAGGATTTCAAGAAACTAAGTTCACTCTGGGTGAGAATATTGACTTTATATCTATCATAATATAAGATAGCCACATTGATAATATTACAATATGGTAATATCTAGTGTAATGATACATGTTGTGTTTTATGTAGGAAGCGTTGTGAGCAGTCAAATGTCAGCTAATGTGAGTGGATGCCTCTCCTTAAACTCTACAGATGAGCGATCCGTGCACTACTCAGGAAAATGGAAATTAACGAACAAACAAATATGAAAACACAACAGTAGAATGGCATGGACTCATGTTTGGGCAAAATGTCAGGGTCTTTTAGGAAGCAAGGGCAGGAAGAGCAGAACCAGAGTTGTCCGCCAGTAGGAGTCTCTAGTTTGACCGATGGATAGTTTTATCTGTGACCTGGTTTCTTTGCATATTAATCATATTTCCATCCTCGTGTGCTTCAAGGCAGAGGGATTTCAAAGATAAGTGTGTTTATAATAGAGTGATAACCAGCGCTGTGTGTTTCACAGACCATCGGCCAAACAACTCTCTAATTAGACTTCCTCGTACACGTTGAGGGCTAGAGAACGGAAGGAGATTGCGATGAGAGGCATTTGAAGAGAGCGATGGACAGATACAGGTAGAGAATGAGGTGAGAGAGGGAGAAAGAGTGCAAGGTTCTTTTTCTTGCTTCCATCATGACATCTCACAAAAATAAGAGAGCATCGATAATGACTCACAAAACGTCCATCACAGAGGTTCTTGACAACTAATAAGGTGAAAGAGAGGGGGGGGGGATGGAGATAGAAGAGAGAGAAGCAGGTGGCACCATCAGTACAGTACATATACATAGTCAAAGGAAAATATAAGGACAAAGCCCTTGAAAGCAGAGCTACTATGTCTTGAAGCACAATAGCGTGCAGAGGGTTGAAAGTGACTCATTCTTTACTGTGTTCACCCCACACGGCGAAGGCCGCAGGATGCCCACTCTAAGTATTGAACAATTAGTACTTGCAGTCAGACGCAGCTGACATGATGTTGACAGGGCAACAGGGTACATTTTGGTAAGTTTTAATTGTAGTATGTTTGTTTACACAGACACACATCCCGCGTCAGAAACGAGCTAAGAACTGAAATGTTTCAGCGACTATCAGGTGTTTGCATCTCATCTGTATTTGCTTGTATGAGGAAGTTGTTCATCTTATCAGATGAACAATGAACAGGCACTTGTCTAAGAGAAATGTTATTTATAGCTTTTTTTTCTTTTTTTTTTAAGGCATGATGTTTAGGCAGTCGTTCAAATGCATCCCCTCAACATGCTGGCAAACATCAGCTCTATAGGAAACGTCCCTGGACGGTGATGTGGGAATCTTTCAACTTCCAGGGACGTTATTCTACAGCTGATGCTGTGCTGTCATGGTAATTGTGAAGGGAGTCAATGAAAAAAGATAATTTTCCCATCCATCCATAAACCCATCTGTCCATCTGTCCATCCTATATCAATGCAGGGTCATAGGGGGCTGGACCCTATCGCAGCACGTAGTGGGCTCAAATTAAAAATGTGGATTTCAATGTTCATAGAATTAAAGCAAGTGTTAATGTTTCTATATGAGAGCTAGTATGACATGTTTATCAAAACAAAAATAAACTCTAATGACAAATTTGCAATAGCAAGAAATTAAATAGTAGCTCTACATAATATGGCATTCACTCTGACTGGTTAACAATAATAAGAATAAGAAATAGTGGTTCTCTATGACACAGTGTTCACATCAAGAGTATTGAACTGTGATATGATATTTACTAAAAATAGGCAAATATGCATCTTTTACAGCTTATGCCGTAGTTGCTTGATGACTCAGAAAAAATACTAAGGTAGGCAAATAATAGTGTACGTGTGTGTGTGTGTGGGTTGGTGGCAGAGTGGGGGTAGATGCTGGATGCCAACAGAGGAGCATTATCCATGTGGGTGCAGCTAAATGTGGGAGTGAGAGAAAGGGAGAATGAAAGAGTTAGTGTCCAGGGTGTATAAGAGTATGTGTTTGGGAAGGGAGGGCTTAACTATTTTTGCACTTTGCATGTTATTTTACTATATGCATTGTTTTACTATGTCTTGTCAAATATGACTTTCCACTTTGGGATATATCATGGCTGAGATGTGCTCCACTTTGACCTTGACAGTGCCTTCTGGAGTCATGGTGTTCCAGAGAGTGGGACGCTTGCAGTTGATGGTTCAGCTCAGCTGACAAGACTTTGCACTATTGACTGCTTGAGGACTTTGAGTGGGCTGAACCAAACGAGTCAGTAAATGGAGGAATTGAGGATGAACATGGTGCTAAGATTCAGTTGTGGCCATGTAGGAATGGAACATCATTGTATGTTTCAGTTAATCATCTCTGCAGGCCCAGAATATATTGAAATCCTTGATGGAGGCAGGAATAGCGATCAAGAGTATGTGATCTGAACACAACTGCCAGCTATTGCCATGGTGACTCACCAGCACAATATGTAATGATACACTTTAATGACCCTGTAAGGAAACAAGTCTTGGACTAGTAGTGCTGTTTCACAATAACTGCACAAATGGCATTAAAAAAGCATCAATAAATAGGGGTGGAAGGACCTTTATGCGGTACGTGTGGAGAGGTATGGAGACCCAAATCTAAATTTTTGCAACCAGTCCATGGTTGCACAGTAAGGGACTTAAAGATGGTGGATATTATCAGCTCAGTGAACATTTTAGTGCCAACATTTGATTGCTTACTATACTGTAGAACAAGTGACTACTGATGAAGACATAAAATATTGTTCATGCCCTTGTGCATAGGCGGTGCTATTAAGAGGCTAAGGGAAGCTTAGCTTCCCCAAAATTATCACTGAAAATTTCAACATAAATCCTATCTATCTATCTATCTATCTATCTATCTATCTATCTATCTATCTATCTATCTATCTATCTATCTATCTATCTATCTATCTATCTATCTATCTATCTATCTGTGATTAAAAGAATCATCCAACATGTGAATGAACCACTGACCGGCATATGCAGTCAGTTATTGATTGATTGATTGATTGATTGGTTGGTTGGTTGGTTGGTTGGTTGGTTGGTTGGATATTTGATTTTGTTTTTTTCCCCACTTTTTCTCCCCAATTGTATCTGGCCCATTACCCCACTCTTCCGAGCCGTCCCAGTTGCTGCTCCACCCCCTCTGCCGATCCGGGGATAACTGCAGACTACCACATGCCTCCTCCGATACATTTGGAGTCTCCAGCCGCTTCTTTTCACCTGACAGTGAGGACTTTCGCCAGGGGGACGTAGCCCGTGGGAGGATCATGCTATTATTTCTTTTTTAGTGATTGCAACAGTAATTTAACTTCCGTCACATTCCAGTTCAGTTTTAAAAAATCTAATAATTTGGGGTCAAATGAGTAGGCTAAAAAGTTAATTGAGGTGAAGTTGTAAACAGGGCCGGTTCTGCGGGGGTAGCAACGGGAGCAACCGCACCGGGCCCAGGTCTGGAGGGGGGCCCAGAAAAAAAAAAACCTTTCTGCGCTGATTCTGCTGTAAGTGCAGTGATTGTTAATTGTTTGTCTCAGCAGTGCAAAGAAGCCCTGTATGTTGCTCCTCCTGGCAGTTTCCCTATTGGCTGATAACGATTTATTTTCAAAAATGTATCAAAAGTTGTGTCGTCATCCCCCTCCCCCATGAGTTAGTATAGCCTATGGTGAAGATGTGAAATTCGGGTCTACTAACCAAAAAAATGTCTGGAAACAAATCTGGTTTTAAGAAAATAAAATTACAGAAACGTAAGGTAGAACATACAAAAAAGAGGCAGAAAACACAAAGAAGGTATACGGTGCTCGGCTTAACGTTCGGGCAGCAGAACACTTGGAGGATACCGTGGATAGCAATGAAGCTAGCACATCCACCACATGTGCTAACTCAGCAGCAGAGGATACCGGAGCGGACAGCGACCGTGGCGCTTGTGCTAGCACCTCCACCGCTATCGAGAATGCAAACGACTACCGAGAATCTGTCGAGGAAGAGGGAAGTCACGAAAGTGATGGGGAGCATGAGTTTGACTTATTTGATCCTGCACAGTGGCCAGACAGCATGCATGATGATGACATCAGAACGGACATAGTCAGAAATAAACCACTGCAGGTGACCGATTTTGATTTCCCTAAAACGGATGGCCATCGTTTCACACCAGCTAATTACACCAGGACAGTCGGTGCCCTAAAAGTACCTCGGCCATGGTTAGTCTACTCAAAGTCTGCCAATGCCATCTTCTGTTTCTGTTGTAAGTTGTTTGGAACTGAAAAAGGGATCTTCACTACTGGTTTTTCAAACTGGGTCAAGTTATCAACGAGACTGACTGAACACGAGAATTATCGTTCTCATCTTGAGAATTTTTCAAAGTGGAAAACTCTGGAATTCGCTTTGGCTACTGGTACAACGATTGACAGCCACTAGTCCATGGGCCAGACGATATTTCGGTACACTCAAGGTGGCAAAACTTACTTATAATTTTTGAAAGGATCCATGTCTGTAGATGATATTTTGGTATGATAACCATTCCTGAGTGGCAGCTGTATCACAGTTATCAGCTCATGAAGTTAACCACCCACTAAACTAAATTGCATTTTAGACGCTGGTGCATATCCTGGTTTAGCCTCATGGTCAGGACATTTTTCAATGTTCTATAATATTGTCTTTGGTATCATTTTAAAGTGGACCTTCTTAGCTTTCATTCAAGCCCTGTTGTGGATATTTCTCACAAATATAGAGGTCACTTGAGCTCTTCAACCCGTCAATAACACACATCTTTCTGCAATGTTCGCCTAAACTATATACTTTCTTTTAGCCCTGTGGCATCTAGGAATATCAGGGACACAAAACACAAAAACTGGAATACTCACAGGACTGTAAAGATTCAGGAAATGTATAATATACCCATACTATTTCATTGTGTGAGGTGATTGTGAGCCTTAGATGAGAACTAGACCAAAGCCAGTTAGGTCACAAACTGGTCTCTATACATTTGTTTAAATACACAATCAAAATACATGATAAAAAGGAATACCATAGTGAGGTAATGAACTATTTTAATATTTTAAACAACATTGACATTTACATATACTTAGTCAATGATATATGTAATCCCATATCATTAGTGGGTATATGTAATGGTAATGGGTAGGGTAATGGGTATATGTGAATATGGTTACATTATTGTTATCAAGCTCTGGGTAACCAAGTCCAGAATCAACATCCTGTGCATCAATAGACTACTACCACAGTAATACCATCAGAATCATCACACTGTCATTCATCAAACTGCTCGTTTCTCTCATCATCTGACTCCCCAAGTTCAAAGTCCAGTTCTGGACCATCC
Organism: Lampris incognitus; assembly: GCF_029633865.1. Lineage (NCBI taxonomy): Eukaryota > Metazoa > Chordata > Actinopteri > Lampriformes > Lampridae > Lampris > Lampris incognitus. The sequence goes on from NC_079224.1 coordinate 22,395,140, forward strand.
TGCTGTTTTTGGTTACTGCAGGTCTGTAACCTGCACATGTCTGTGCATGGAAGTCCATTTGACAGGCACATGCAGCTTGGCATTTTGCATGAATGCACACACTTGCATGTTAGCATTTCCAAGACCACATCTGGTGCAGGTGGGGAGCGCATCCAGTAAATGGCCAGCTTGCCTTCATCGTCTGTCCATCCATACTCAGTAGGGCTTGACACCACAGGGTTAGCCTGCAGACAGCACTTCCATATTGCTGCCTGATAGTTGGCTCGTTGAACATGCATAAAGAGACAGTCTCTACATGGTGGCAGCTGGCTGGACTCAACCTCTCCCCTTTTGGTGCAGAAGAGCTGGTAACGCAGTTTGTTCACCTCAGCAGTGCTGCTATTAGCAACATACATCCGACAGGTGAACTGCTCAATTTTCTGGAACAGCTCATCACTCACATTCCATGTCTGTCCCAGTTGACTAAAAGTCTCTTGGCAGGAAGTGTGCTTTCTCACTATCTTCAGGGCATTCAGCTTCCCTCGACCAGCGAATGCACTGACAGTGTCGCAGCCTGTGAAGGCATGTAAGCCAATTAGGCTGTCACAGATGCTGTCTCCAAGTGAACTTGCCAGTTTGGTGATGTCGACAAACCGTGTGCGGTTCTGAGTCCCACACTTCTGGTAGATGGGACAGGTGATGTCCTTCTGGAAGCCAAGACAAAGCACCATGACATCAGTGTCCTCAGCTGTGATGATAACTGACTTTGAGCCCGCATTTGCTGCATGCAATGCATGCAGGAGCAGACGGGTGTCAGCTTCTTCATGTGTGGAGTGCAGTTCTGCTGCTTCCTCACACCCATCTTCTGTCAACTTGTAGCAGGTTTCCTCACAGGTCATGTACAACACCTTGCCATGCAGCATAGCTCTGTATCGTGGGAGTTTCCACTCTTCCACCAGAAACTTGATGAGACTGGTCTTGTTGGAGGAACTGCACAGAAATTTTCTCCACTGCTGGACGTGGTGTCCCCCTGCAAGATTCTTGTACTGGAGAGTGATGTCTCCACCCCGGTTCAGTCGTTCAGCATCTTTGATCGAAGTCTGGTGATAGACATCAAAAACAACATCAATCCTCCCACTCTGTGCTCCCTCATGGAGGACCTGGGTCAAGGCTGACTCTGCCACCTGTGCAAAGGTTTTGTTGTTGCCATTCATTTTTTGGACCAGGCTCATCCCATCAATGATGGAAGTAGATGGGATTGGGATGTCTTCTGCAGGAGATACATTCTTTTCAAGCTCTCTGGCAAGTGCAGCCTTGTTTGTTTTTCGTAAGGACCCATCAGCATTTGCCAGTGCCCATGGTAGTGGGCCCAATGGGTAGGCAAGGACATCCTTCAGATTCACCTTCCTGCTTTCAGCCACCAGGATCATGTGACTGAAAAGGTTTCTATCTGCCTTCAGAACCACATCCTGTGCTTTCTTTCCATGAGCTTGTTTTGTGCTGACATTGGAGAATGTTTTCAGACTTTGCTTGGTCATCTTGTCGTGGAATTTCACAGGTGGTGGGTCTGCATCTAACCTTGTTTGCTGGAATGCTTGGTAGGCCTCTTCTCCTTTCTCAAGAGCTCTCAAGAGATCTATGGTCACATCAGGTGGAGCCATGTTGCCAGTGGAGAGGCTAACCAAATCAATCTCATCAGGGGACATAGGATTGAGCCAGTTATTCTCCATAAGGTCCATGAGAGACTGGACATCTGCTTCATCTCTCTTGATCCTTGGACTCTGTAGATCTGGATGAGACCATTTGCACCTGCCTTGACCTGTCAGGTCTCTCAGCTGTCTGAGGTACATGCTTCTATACTCAGCTGTGAGATAATATTTGGTCACAGCTCCTGGCTTCAAGCTGAATCCCTTTGTCCCTCCAGCTGTTCGGGTGTCTTTGTTCACCATTTCTTCTATAGCTTGGTCAACAGGGATTCGGCCAAAGGGATTGGTGGAGCCCAGTTGGACTGAGAAGCCTCCTTCCATGAATTCTGTGTACACATCTGGGTGTGTGATGGGCAGCTCAGACATCTGGGCGTAGTAGTAGGGGAGGTAGCGTGCATAATTCATCCTGTCATAAGCAAAGCACCATGGGATCATTGCTCGAATGCTAGCCAAGTGTAGCATCCAGTCTCCCTCTCTGGATGCTCGGATGAGCCCCAACAAGATTTCAACCATGTCCAAATAGGACATCCAGAAGTTCGAGAGGCTGCCGTTTCCACCTGTAAGGAACTCACGGTAGACTTCAAATAGATCCATGATGCGTGTACAAGAGCTGTTCTCGAGGACCTCCTTCAAAGCATGTTGTGAGACTTCTTTCCCAAGGCTGTCAATGGTCTTCAGTGTCTCATTCAGGTGAACCATGTCATTCCTGTGAGTTTCTTCCAACCAGGACAGGAAACCATTCAAGGTCAGTCGCATGAGAGCCTCATACAGGAGCTTGTGTAGTCGCACTGCCCTGTTGTACTTGCGGCCATCCATAACACCAGCAATTGAGCCTTCTGCAATCATGCCAGACTCAATGCAGAGGTCTTTGAGTCCAGCATCTTGGAAACGCTTTCCTATTATTGCCAGCAGTGTGCAGATGGTGTGGAATACCCCAAGCCTAACGATGATATCATGGAACTTGTCATGGTGTTTCCATGTGATCTCGACAGCCTTCGCATACAGGGCTTGGTCAAAGACACAGACAATCTTCCTCAGGCCTAAGCACTGCATGATGCTCAGTGACTGGTTAAGCACCTCGTTGACAGTAGACATTTGTGTCGCTGGAGCATTGATGGTAGGCAGATAGCCTATATTGTCGGGGATGACCGTCATCTCTCCTCGAGTCAGGATGTTGAAACCTGTCCAGCTGCTGACTGACTGTTCTTCTTGTTGTGACATGCGTGCTAGGACCCAAAGAAGGTTTTTCTCTCTGGCAAGCTTAGTATTGGCTGCAGTATCGGCATCTGACTTTTTGCTTTGTGGTGGCCCTACCCGTTGTCCAGCATTGTAAGTTGGTAACATTGGTGGGGGTCCATCAATGCTTCTCTTCTTTGTTTTGGGAACAGTGGGCATGGGTTGGACAGGAAGTGGGTTGACTGGCTTTGCTTGCACAGCAATCCCATTGACTCTGTGAGATGTTCCCTCATCACTGACAGTTTCTTCAAGACGGTCGATATTGTCCCAGGCTAAAGTTGTGAATATGCCAGGATGGATGTTAGCTGGAAGGGCAATGCCACTCCCTGATGATGAGAGTTTCTGGAGACACAGGGCAGTGTTGATCTCTTCCATATGTGAATAGGACACACTGTGACCAAGTCGGTTGAGGATGTTTATCAACTCTACATTTCCTGTCAACGATTTGACACTGAATGGCAGAACAATGTGCTTGGAAGGCTTGATATTTCCACATGTCACTGCATATACTATGTCATGGCCAAATGACTGCAGAAGGCACTGCACTCTCTGGGATGCATGATCAGGATCATTTGAGCCTGTGAGTAGAGAGTACAGGAAGATAATGAGCGACTCTGGAATGGTAGGACATTCTGCTTCTGGTCTGACTTCAGGCGGCCAGGTTTGAGGAACATCTTGACTTTTAATGTCTGCTCTCAATTTGATGGCTGCTTTGGCTATAACATCTTGTGCACTGACACTTTTCAGGGTCTGCAGCTCCCTTTTGAGAGACTGATTTTCTTTGGCAAGTTCCCTCATGGACAAGTTATCGGGATAGAGGAGGAATTTTCCTTTCTCATCAGGGAATATCTGCAAGGCTCCAGCAAACTCACTCTCCAGGTTTCGCCTTATGTGCTTCTTGGTTGATTCCTTGACTTGGGCAATGCCTTGGGAGTTCATTGAAGCTACCAGTCTAGAAGAGAGATCAGTCATTGTCATCACTTGAGGATTGCCAAAAAGCTCCATCCTGATGAAGAGGAACAGCTCATTGTATGCCTTATTCACAGCAGCTTCATACTGGGCTGCAGCATCATCATCTTCATTGCTGGCAACCTCTCCTTTGGAAACCTCTTCTTTGGTGTAAAGTCTATAGCATGACCTGTGGTAGTGCCCTTCAGCTGCTACAAGGTCTCTACTCACAATGGCAAGGATTCTGCTGTCCCTTTTCTTTGTGGCTGCACTCCTGATCTTTGCATCAGCTCGCAGTTCTCGACACTGCACCAGTACTTCTCTCGTATTCTGTCTCTTGGAATATTTGCTGTTTTTCTGACAAAATATGCACTCTGCATCATAAGTCCTAGATGTACTTGGAGCATGTCGAGCTCCTCTCTTAGATTGTTTCTCTTCAGCAGAGACACAACTTTTCTTTTCTTTTGCAAGGAGGCCATCAAGAATTTGCTTCATAGTGAAGATACTGCGACACTTTCTGTGGTAGTAGATTGCTGGAATCTGTCCCTCAGGAATGTCTTTTGCCAGTTTCAAAACTGGTGCATGATTTCGTATCTGAGCTGCCCTGAGCAGAGTTCTCCATGAGTCGACACTTTGTAGTGAAACCAGCTTATCTGTATCATCAGAACAGTGGATAATGCACTCCACCCGTGGGCGCTTTGGTATTGGGTAAAAACTTGCTTGTTCACCAGTGGCCATATTCAGTCAGTTTTCACCTGCCACATACAAACAAATACATGTAACTTAGGTGTATGAACACTACTAAAACAAAGTTTACTTTGCTTCACCAGCGTCATATTACCATTATTTATCTTACATAGCCACAAATAGATACATTACCTAGTTGCTATGCAACAGCTGTATTTTGTCCACATGAGGCCGCTAAAATCAACACAAGATGAAAGTTCCTCGTAGCCACTTTAACTAATCATATTAACATATACATTAAAAGAACATGCTAACATTATGGGAAATTAGCTTACAATCTTCTCCAGAGTGAGACAAGAAGATAGATACCAGTTTCCTCTATATGTGTTTAGTAGAAAGCTATCTGGCTGCACGTTAGCATAGCTTAGCACAATGAATGGAAGTACACAGTACTGGTTATCCTTGGTTGTTGGCCAACTAAGAACTGTCCCAGAGTTTAAGCTAGGCTAATCAGTACCAGGGGTGTTGAAATGCTATATTTGTAAAAATCTGGGCAAATACACAATCGTGAGAGGCACAGAAACAGGTTTCCTGAAAGAAAAATGAAATAGCTGCTCATTTGGAAAGGTTATCATGTATTATTTTACTTCTGTTAGTGTACCAAATAAAATGGCACCAGTGAAGTTGTGTCACCTTGGGTGATATCGATATCTGGTCTGACCCATGGACTAACTGGCTTTGGTCTAGTTAGTTTCTTAGTAATAATGCCCTTCTAATTTAAGGTTCACAATCACCTCACACAATGAAATAGTATGGGTATATTATACATTTCCTGAATCTTTACAGTCCTGTGAGTATTCCAGTTTTTGTGTTTTGTGTCCCTGATATTCCTAGATGCCACAGGGCTAAAAGAAAGTATATAGTTTAGGCGAACATTGCAGAAAGATGTGTGTTATTGACGGGTTGAAGAGCTCAAGTGACCTCTATATTTGTGAGAAATATCCACAACAAGGCTTGAATGAAAGCTAAGAAGGTCCCCTTTAAAATGATACCAAAGACAATATTATAGAACATTGAAAAATGTCCTGACCATGAGGCTAAACCAGGATATGCACCAGCGTCTAAAATGCAATTTACTTTAGGGGGTGGTTAACTTCATGAGCTGATAACTGTGATACAGCTGCCACTCAGGAATGGTTATCATACCAAAATATCATCTACAGACATGGATCCTTTCAAAAATTATAAGTAAGTTTTGCCACCTTGAGTGTACCGAAATAGGAAATTTTGGGCTCTGGCCCATGGACTACACCAGCAAGCAGAGCTTCTCAGTGAGAGACAACGGTGGCATGAAGTGCTTAGCAGAATTTTGGGTTGCATCATGTTTCTTGCATTACAAAATCTTGCATTTAGAGGAAGTGTCGATTGCCTTTACCAAGAAAACAACGGCAATTTTCTTAAGCTTGTGGAATTTTTGGCCAAATATGATGCACCATTAGCACGACATCTCAATCATTCCAAGACTACCCACTACCTCAGCAAAAACATTCAAAATGAGTTCATTGGACTCCTAGCTGAGGCAGTGTTGGAAAAAATCGTGCAGAAGGTCAAAACAGCTGGATATTACAGCATCACGATGAACTGCACACCAGATGTGTCGCACAAAGAACAGCTCTCTCTCGTTTTGCAATATGTTACAAGTTACAACAGACCAGAAGGTAGAGGTGCATGAGAGCTTTTTTGAATTCATTGCTGTGAAAAGCGCAACGGGCGAAACATTTGCAGATAACACTGCTGGAAAGGTTGGCTAAATATGGCATTAACATTGATGATTGCAGGGGACAATGTTTCGATAACGGGGCCAACATGAGGGGTGTGCACAGGGGAGTACAAGCAAGGGTGAAGCAGGTTAACAAGCGGGCTTTCTTTGTGCCCTGTTGCCCTCACAACTTGAATCTGGCCATTGAACATGCAGCCGAGTCCTCGAACGAGGCCAAGAATTGTTTTGGAGTGCTAAATCGGCTATACAAATTATTCGGAAAATCAACGAAATGTTGGGGGATTCTTGAAAAACATGTACGCGTCACACTGAAACCTCTCTCAGAGACCAGATGGAGTGCTCGCGCTGACGCGACAAGAGTGGTAATTGAGCAGCTACCCCAGGTCATAGATGCACTCATAGCCGTCAGTGAAGATAGCACCTGTGATTCTGAGACCACCTCTATGTAAAGTCACAAGTCTCGTACAGGCAATTGAAACATTTGACTTCTTGGTCAGCTTAGTTGTTTGGCACAAAGTGCTGAATACAGTCAATCAGACCTGTGTCGTCCTGCAGTCACGACATTTGAGCATCGGTGATGCAGTAAGAGTTGTCACAGCTGTAAAAGAAGAGATTGAACAATGTCGACTGAACGGTTTCCAAGATGCTGTTGAAAAAGCAAAAGAACTTGCAGAGACTATTGATGTTCCACCGGCTTTCCCTGAACATCGTACGCGACGCCGAAAACGACTTCTCGGTGAAATGTCAGTCGATGAGCCTTTGACAGGGGAGGAAAAGTTTAGAGTGAGTTTTTTCAACTTCTTGATCGACACAGTGATAACTGAGACAGAAGAGTGTTTTTCATATTTGAGTCAGTGCAATCGTCTTTTCCACGTTTTGGAGGACATTAAAAATTTTAACCTGATAGACAACCACAGAGAGGCCTGTGAAGAGCTCGCGGAGTTTGTGGGGGGGGATTGATGGTAGAGAACTGGACAGTGAATTTGGATTTTTGTCACGTCTGCTCCCAGCTGATGTAAAAAAAACCTCTTGCTGGTACCCTTCTGTCACAAATCACTTCTCACACTCTTCTCCACCCACTCCACCCTGCCTGCACTCTCTTCTTCACCTCTCTTCTGCACTCCCCATTACTTTGCACAGTTGACCCCAAGTATTTAAACTCATATGCCTTCATCATCTCTAATCCTTGCATCCTCACCATTCCACTCTCCTCCCTCTCATTCACACATACATAGGTATTCCGTCTTGCTCCTACTGACTTTCATTCCTCTTCTCTCCGGTGAATACCTCCACTTCACCAGGCTCTCCTCAACCTGCACCCTACTCTTGCTACAGATCACAATGTCATTCGCAAACATCATAGTCCACGGAGACTCCTGCCTGAACTTGTCCGTCAACCTGTCCATCACTACTGCAAACAAGAAAGGGCTCAGAGCCGATCCTTGATGTAATCCCACCTCCACCTTGAACTCATCTGTCATTCCAACTGCACACCTCACCACTGTCACACTTCCCTCATACATATCCTGCACCACTCCTACATACTTCTCTGCCACTCCCAACTTCCTCATACAATAACATACCTCCTCAGGTTTATGGATGTGGTGAGGAAGGACATGAAAGTGGTTGGCATGATGTTACAGTGTTGAAGTGCTGTTTGCAGACAGCTACAGTCTGCATACATATCAAGCATGTCGGTTTGGCATTGGCGTGGTCTGGTAAAATAAAAATAAAAATTGATCAGTCCAGTCAGATTTGAACTTACGATTTTCCTGGTCAACTTTGAGCTTTTTCGCGCAGGCCATGTTCTTGGCTTAGGAGAGTTATCTGTGACTTAGCTGGTGAGTGGCTCTGTCTAGTCAAGGACCGTAGAGAGTTTGGCGTACGTCTTACATCTACGCACAATCTACAGCGTATTTCAAGTGTATTGTGTGGGGTGAGGTCAAAATAAAGTAGAGCAGCACGACTTTATTTCACATGTTGCACACTTGATTTCACATGTTATGACAGGTGCATTAGTGCCAATGGGTCAGCGCGGGCCACTTATTGGGGTTCAGGGTCCTACACACAAGAAGAGGATCCTTTAAATATTGTGTAATCACCAATGCTAACCACAACTTTGACACAGTCCTCCTCTCAGGGTCTGAGCAGGACTATGGCTCTAGCCTTCAGTAGTTCATCAGTTGGTGTGACAATGCCGGACTGGAAATAAACATCTCAAACACAAAGGAGGAGGAAGTCACCCAGATTGGGTCCAGACCCACGAAGAGAAGGAATTGACAGTGGACCACTATAAATATTTTGATACCATCTGAGATAACACTCTGAAGTTTAAGCAAAACACAGACACTGTCATAAAAGGGGGCAATATTTCCTAAAGAAGCCAAATTCATTGAGTTCATGAATCCATAATTCAAATATTTTACAATTATTTCACTGCGCCATGTTTCTCATTCTGGCTCATGCCCCTTTTTTTAACAGCAGGGATATGCAGATCATCAAAGATGTCAGCTCCAGCACCAACGGAGCCGCTCTGAGAAGACTAGCTCCATTTTACGGGCTGCGGCTCAGGAAGGAAGTCTTCAACATCCTCCACCTTGAACGGCTCCCTTGTAGGCACTGTCTCCACTTTCCTAAATGTTCAACAAATAGGTGCAGTCCAGGGCCACCTTTGTACCTGAGGCTATAACACTGGTCAACAGGAATAAAAAAGAACCAGAACTGCTGCATACCTTTTGGTAGACGCCACAAACAGACTGTTATTATACTGTAATATTATATAATAGTATTAATGAATTATATTTCTAACAGTATGTTAGTAGTATGATGTATTAGTATTAATATATTATTAGCAGTACAGTGTATTAGTATGCATGTGGGAGCCTAAAGTGGTCTCATCATATTTTATTAGCATATTGATTGATTGATTCTTTATTTACATATGAAAAATGAAAATTAAAAAAGATACAATATATAATTGGAAACAGAATGTGAAGGAGAGTTGCCTAAAAACCCTCAAGGGGCTTGAAAAGTGACATTCTCCAGGCAGCATACTTACAGGAAACAATCACAGCAATGTGGTATGCAATATTTGTGTGTCTCTATCAATAATTCCAGAAATTGCAAAAGACGGAGACACAGATCAGCACAGCACCTGACAACAATGCATCCCATAAACACCCATGTTACAGCAGTACAATGAGTCAGTCATAGTCACAAGAGACACACACACACACATCAAGAACACTCATTCATGATACATGCAAGTATACACAAACACTATCATTAACAGACTAAGAACATACACTCATAAGACAAGATGTGTGTGTGTGTGTGTGTGTGTGTGTGTGTGTATACAAGTAATTTACCTGAGTCACTGGATTATTTTGCTCTTTATTTGTTGAGCACTTTCCCTACTGTTGAGTGTTTCTTTTTAACAAAGTCAGCAACAATACTCAGGTAGGCTGTGGCGTTGACACGATGCTCAATTGGTACTAAGGGGCCCAAAGTGTGCCAAGAAAATATCCCCCACACCATTACACCACCACCACCAGCCTGAACCGTTGATACGAGGCAGGATGGATCCATGCTTTCATGTTGTTGACGCCAAATTCTGACCCTACCATCCGAATGTCACAGCAGAAATCGAGACTCATCAGACCAGGCAACGTTTTTCCAATCTTCTATTGTCCAATTTTGGTGAGCCTGTGCGAATTGTAGCCTCAGTTTCCTGTTCTTAGCTGACAGGAGTGGCACCCGGTGTGGTCGTCTGCTGCTGTAGCCCATCTGCCTCTAGGTTCGACGTGTTGTGCGTTCAGAGATGCTCTTCTGCATACCTCAGTTGTAATGAGTGGTTATTTGAGTTACTGTTGCCTTTCTATCAGCTCGAACCAGTCTGGCCATTCTCCTCTGACCTCTGGCATCAACAAGGCATTTTCGCCCACAGAACTGCCGCTCACTGGATATTTTCTCTTTTTCCGACCATTCTCTGTAAACCCTAGAGATGGTTGTGCGTGAAAATCCCAGCAGATCAGCAATTTCTGAAATACTCAGACCAGCCCGTCTGGCACCAACAACCATGCCATGTTCAAAGTCACTTAAATCACCTTTCTTCCCCATTCTGATGCTCGGTTTGAACTGCAGCAGATCATCTTGACCATGTCTACATGCCTAAATGCATTGAGTTGCTGCCATGTGATTGGCTGATTAGAAATTTGCGTTAACGAGCAGTTGGACAGGTGTGCCTAATAAAGTGGCCGGTGAGTGTATATAACTGTTAAAAAGAAACACTCAACAGTAGGGAAAGTGCTCAACAAATAAGGAGAAATATATACTTAGCACAAAAAGTAAGGAAATGTGTGTTTGGTAGATTATTTCTTTGTTGTAACAATGCTTCTTGGAAATAAATGTTATACCGTTGGAAAGCCTGTTTATTTCCCTTTTAAATGGTGCCACATTTGTAAGGAACATGCATTTGTGGGATGAGCAGCAGAGCTGAGTATGTGGGTTGCGCCCATGAAAAATTTGCCAAATCTTCTCTGCCAATACCAAACAGCTTATTTTGATGTTGCTGTTGACTCCTGTTTTGAGCTTCTGGTACCCCGGGTGCTGACAATCAGCTGTCTGATATAAGATTTATTGCCAAGAAGCATTACTACAACAAAGAAATAATCTACCATACACAAATTTCCTTACTTTTTGTGCTAAGTTTATATATGAAATATAAGTGATATTCATAAAAGGCGTTTAGACTTGTATGACAAAGGAAAATAATGGTTGGACTCAGCTTATATAAGCAGACCATATGGAAAATATTGGTTTGTTAGGAGATGTGATTTCAGGGCTCTTTTAAACTGCTGTGATATTTTGCTACAAATTTTGTTCATCTGCTTCAAGTTTGTTGCTTATTATGACATTCTCCATGGAACAATAAAGTGATTCTATTCTATTCTATTCTGTGCACTTGAAATGCAGACTGGTGTCTTTCTCCCCTTATATGTTTTTTTCTGTTATGGCTATACCTCTAACTGTTTCTGAAGCAAGATGTTTACTGTTGAATCAATTACCCAGTAGGGATTAATCATGTTAGACTCTTCCTTACCTGATTAATCCCTACTGGGCAATTGATCATGTCCACATCCACATGTCTGAATGACTACCGACCCATAGCACTCACCCATTGCCATGAAGTGCTTTGAGAGACTGGTTCTGGCTCACATCAAAAACATTATCCCCCCCACATTCGACCCACATCAGTTCGCCTACCGTCCCAAAAGGTCTACTGAGGATACCATTGCCACTGCCCTGCACTTTGCTCTGACCCACCTTGAACTTCACAACACATACACTACCGTTCAAAAGTTTGGGATCACCCAAACAATTTCGTGTTTTCCATGAAAAGTCACACTTATTCACCACCATATGTTGTGAAATGAATAGAAAATAGAGTCAAGACATTGACAAGGTTAGAAATAATGATTCGTATTTGAAATAAGATTTTTTTTACATCAAACTTTGCTTTCGTCAAAGAATCCTCCATTTGCAGCAATTACAGCATTGCAGACCTTTGGCATTCTAGCTGTTAATTTGTTGAGGTAATCTGGAGAAATTGCACCCCACGCTTCCAGAAGCAGCTCCCACAAGTTGGATTGGTTGGATGGGCACTTCTTTGAGCAGATTGAGTTTCTGGAGCATCACATTTGTGGGGTCAATTAAACGCTCAAAATGGCCAGAAAAAGAGAACTTTCATCTGAAACTCGACAGTCTATTCTTGTTCTTAGAAATGAAGGCTATTCCATGCGAGAAATTGCTAAGAAATTGAAGATTTCCTACACCGGTGTGTACTACTCCCTTCAGAGGACAGCACAAACAGGCTCTAACCAGAGTAGAAAAAGAAGTGGGAGGCCGCGTTGCACAACTGAGCAAGAAGATAAGTACATTAGAGTCTCTAGTTTGAGAAACAGACGCCTCACAGATCCCCAACTGGCATCTTCATTAAATAGTACCTAGAGCCTGTTTGTGCTGTCCTCTGAAGGGAGTAGTACACACCGGTGTAGGAAATCTTCAATTTCTTAGCAATTTCTCGCATGGAATAGCCTTCATTTCTAAGAACAAGAATAGACTGTCGAGTTTCAGATGAAAGTTCTCTTTTTCTGGCCATTTTGAGCGTTTAATTGACCCCACAAATATGATGCTCCAGAAACTCAATCTGCTCAAAGAAGTGCCCATCCAACCAATCCAACTTGTGGGAGCTGCTTCTGGAAGCGTGGGGTGCAATTTCTCCAGATTACCTCAACAAATTAACAGCTAGAATGCCAAAGGTCTGCAATGCTGTAATTGCTGCAAATGGAGGATTCTTTGACGAAAGCAAAGTTTGATGTAAAAAAAATCTTATTTCAAATACAAATCATTATTTCTAACCTTGTCAATGTCTTGACTCTATTTTCTATTCATTTCACAACATATGGTGGTGAATAAGTGTGACTTTTCATGGAAAACACGAAATTGTTTGGGTGATCCCAAACTTTTGAACGGTAGTGTACATCCGGATGCTGTTTATAGTTTATAGCTCTGCCTTCAACACTATCATCCCTGCCAAACTAACCACCAAACTCCTCTCCCTTGGCCTCAGCCCCTCCCTCTGTAACTGGACCCTGGACTTCCTGACCAACAGACCTCAGTCTGTTAGGTTAGGTGACCACACCTCCTCCACCCTGACCCTCAGCACAGGTGCCCCTCAAGGCTGTGTTCTGAGCCCCTTCCTTTTCTCCCTCTTTACCCACGACTGCCTGCCAACTCACCCTTCAAATGTTATAGTTAAGTTTGCAGATGACACCACAGTCATTGGCCATATCACCAACAATGACAAGACGGCCTACAGGGATGAGATTCAGCACCTTACATCATGGTGTACTACCAATAATCTTGTCCTCAATGTGCAGAAGACGAAGGAGCTGATTGTGGACTTCAGGAGGTCTAGAAGCTGCAGCCACTCCCCCATTCACATCAATGGGGTGGAAGTGGAGCGTATTTCCAGCTTTAAATTCCTTGGAGTCCACATCAGTGAGGAATTTTCCTGGACATTAAACACCCAGGCCCTTGTGAAAAAGGCCCAACAACACCTGCATTTCCTGAGGAGGCTGAGGAGCACCCGTCAATCCCCAAAAATTATCACTAACTTCTACCATTGCACCATAGAGAGCATCCTGACCAGATGCATCTCAGTGTGGTATGGCAACTGCACCTCGGTAGACCAGAAAGCTCTGCAGTGGGTTGTCAAGGCGGCCCAGCATATCACCGGTACCCAGCTCCCAGCCATAAAAGACATTTATAACAAATGCTGCCTTCGAAGGGGTCTGAGCATCAGCAGAGATCCCACCCACCCCAACCATGGACTGTTCTCCCCCCTGCGCTCTGGGAGGCATTACAGGAGCCTCAGAGCCCGCACTAGCAGGCTCAAAAACAGCTTCTTTCCCCAAGCTGTTGCCCACCTGAACCTGGCGACCCACTGAATGTCTGTAGATATTTTTAAATATTTTGTTGCTCTTTTTTTTAACTTATTTCAGCTTTTGGTCTTCATGTGTGTATATCTTATACTGTGTTTGCTGTGTTTGTGTCTGTCTTGCACTGTTTGGTGAAGCCACAGCCCTCATTTCATTTTTAACATGTGCTTGCACATTGTTTTTAATGACAATGAATTGAATTGAATTGAATTGAATGTTGTACTGTATTTCATAAGATTGAAAACGATGTCAAGCTGAGCCCAGCCACTGGGGATGCACAAGCCAGTGCATTCTAAGTGCCGGTCCCAAGCCCAGAAAAATGGGGAGGATTGCATCAGGAAGGGCATCCGGCATAAAATATTTCCCAAATCAAATATGCGGATCATTAATCAGATTTCCATACCAGATAAGTCGAGGCCCGGGTTACTAATGGCTGCCACCGGTACTGTTGGCTAGCAGGGTACCAGTGGAAATTATGTTATTTTGGGGCGAAGGAGAAGGGGAGGCATGTCCAGAGGCAGCAGGAGAAGAGGAAGGGTGGAGGTGAGTCGGAACTTTGAATGTTGGCACTATGACTGGTAAAGGGAGAGAGCTGGCTGATATGATGGGAGAGAAGGAAGGTAGATACACTGTGTGTGCAAGAGACCAGGTGGAAGGGGAGTAAGGCCTGGAGCATCGGGGGTGGGTTCAAACTCTGCTACCATGGTGCGGATGGGAGGAGAAATGGGGTAGGGGTAATTCTGAAGGAAGAGTATGTCAAGAGTGTATTGGAGGTGAAGAGCGTGTCGGAGAGAGTGATGAGTATGAAGCTGGAAATCAAATGTGTGATGATGACACATATGCCCTACAAGTTATGTGTGAGATGGAAGAGAAAGAAGAATTATGGAGTGAGATGGATGACGTCGTGGAGAGGGTACCCAAGGAGGAGAGAGTGGTGATTGGAGTGGACTTCAATGGGCATGTTGGTGAAGGGAACATAAGTGATAAGGAGGTGATGGGTAGGTATGATATCAAGGGGAGGAATGTGGAAGGACATGGTGGTGGATTTTGCAAAAAGGATGGGAATGGCTGAGGGGAATACGTATTTCAAGAAGAGGGGGGAACACGGTGACGTATAAGTGGAGGAAGGTGCACACAGGTGGACTATATCTTATTCAGGAAGTACAATCTGAAAAATTGGCGACTGCAAGGTGGTGACAGGGGAGAATGTAGCTAGGCAGCATCGGATGGTGGTCTGTAGGATTACTTTGGAGATCAATAAGTCAAGTCAGTTTTATTTGTATTGCCCATTATCACAAATTTGCCTCAGTTGGCTTTACAGCAATACAACATCCTGTCTTTAGATCGGTTAAGGAACAACTCCCTAAAAAAAAAAACTTCACCAGTGAGAAAAAAATAGGAAGAAAATAGAAAGAAGAGGACAAGAGTGAAGGCAGAGCCAAGGATCAAATTGTGGAAGTTGAGGAAGGAAGACTGTTGTGTGGAGTCCAGGCAGGAGTTAAGACAGGCACTGGGTGGTAGCGAAGAGTTGCCGGATGGCTGGGCAACCACTGCAGAAATAGTGAGGGAGACAGCTAGGAAGGTATTTGGTGTGTCATCTGGACAGAGGAAGGAAGACAAGGAGACTTGGTGGTGGAATGGGAAGTACAACAAAGTATACAGAGGAAGAGGTTGGCAAAGAAGAAGTGGAACAGTCAGAGAGATGAAGAAAGTAGACAGAAGTACAAGGAGATGCAGTGTAAGGTGAAGAGAGGTGGAGAAGGAAAAGACACGAGTTGTATGAGAGGTTAGACACTATGGAAGGAGAAAAGTACTTGTACCAATTGGCTAGAGATAGTACACTTTCCTTTTCCAGTCATATAAACAATGTCTCTCGGATTGCCTTTTTCCATCTGCAAAACATCTCCAGACTATGCCCTGTTTAAACACAACACGCCACGGTAGTCTTAGTCAATGCTTTGGTCACATCACACATTGACTACTGCAATGCGATCCTGGCAGGCATCCACAACAAACTTGCTCAACAACTTCAACTTATCCAGAATTCTGCAGCACGGCTTATTACACATTCAAAGTCCACTGGCCATGTCTCTCCCCTGCTGATTCAATTACACTGGCTTCCTGTGTCACAGCGGATTAATTTTAAAATTTTATTATTAACATTCAAAGCTCTTCATAATCTATCCCCTGCTTATCTCACAGACCTCCTTCAGACCTACACTCCATCTTGCTCCCTGCAGTCTTCACCAGCAGGTCTCTTGGCACTACCAGCCATCAACCTCAGCACAATGGATGCCAGGGCTTTCTCCTATGTTGCACCCAAACTCTGGAACTCCATTCCCTGTCACAACCGCTTACTGGACTCCTTTACAGAATTCAAATCTGCTCTTAAAACCCACCTTTTTAAGCTAGCATACTCACTTTAACAGCATTAACAACATCAAGTCCATCTCTTTTTTTTAACTCCAGCTGATATATGCTCTATTGTTCTATTGTGTGTTTTATTGTTGATTGCACCTATGTTTTTTACTGCTTTGTTTTATTGTATTTGGTGTAAGGTGACTTTGAGTATTATGGTAGATGCCTTTAAATAAAATGTTTATTATTACAAATATACATGCATGGGTTGGCAGCTTGTAATATTAAGGGACCGTAAGAAAAGTTTCATTCATGTTTGACCTTCTGTGAGAAAGTCGTGTGTTTTTGTACTGCTGTTCTCAAGCCACTAGGAGGCGCCATGCAGTCTGCTTGAAAAGCAACAGTTTCCATCACGTGTGGGCTCAAAGCTGAGAAACTCTTCAATAAAGAAGGGGCAAAACATGTAAAGTAACATCAACATAGTATGCAGACAAGATGGCAGAAAGTCACTTGGAAGGCAAAGCATAAGAACCAGAAAAAAAACAGGATCACTTAAGGCAGGAAAATGGAGTAAAACTCGGATGGCCTGTGATCTAGTCTGCTTCTTAAGAGTATTTACACAAGACCGCTGGGGCATTTCTCCGACTGCTTCGAGAAGTTTCAGTAGTGGCAATCAAAATCATCCATAATGGGGATACTTCAGCTTGAAAACTGACTTTCGGAGACAGATACCTAAGTTGCATGAGCTCTTTATTTTCAATTATTTTCCTGAATTGTTAGTTTATATCATACTCTATCTTCCTCGCTGTTTCTATCTTGCTTACTTTTCCTTTAAAATCAATATTTCAAAAATGTGATAGTTTCTTGCAGATAAATATGTTTATCTGGCTTAAAACAACAACAACAGTTATATTGTACTTCGCATACTGATCAAACAGACAGCAGAGTACCACACAGAATAATTAATTTTTACGAAGCGGTCCTTCACATCGAAAGCCCAATTAATGTTTCAATCCCACTTCGGTCTTCGTCAGGTCAGAATATTTGAAAAGTGGAAACCGCACCCATATTCATACATCATGCACACCAATAGGCTGACAAGCTCCATGATGGCAGGTGTGGTTAAGCATCCAAACTGTCCGGGGTGGTAAACATCCAAAAACAATTAACGATACAATAAAGTACATAGAAAAAAAACATGCAAAAAGTAGTAACACAAAAGCCATACTATCAAACATGAATCTTATATCAGATTCATCATCCCATATATCAGAATCTGTATCACCTAAGTTCAACAATGAACGACAGTTGTCAGATCCCATTTTCTATGCAAAATTAGAAAAAGATCCAACTCTTAATTATAAAAAAGAAATTGATGAGAAATTGGAAGAAATTGGAGTGTTATTGAAAGCAGGAGAAATTACTAAAAGGGAATGTGGTTTCATGAAGGAGTCACATCCTATCACTCCTGTTATTTATGCCCTACCAGAAACCCGTGAAAATCCACCTGGTGGACCAATTGTTTCTGCTATTGGCTCACTGACTGAAAACATCTCCTGTTCTGTTGATTTTTTTTTTAATAAAGCCCTTTGTCATTTCCCTTCCATGTTTTGTGCAGGATTCAGTGGACATGATTAACATCTTAAAGACAGTGGATGATCTTACCAGTGATGCATGCCTAGTCATAATGGACACACTGAATTTATTTATCAGTCGACCACCAGGGCGACTTGAAGGCTCTGGCCCAATATTTGGATAAAAGACTACCTGGGACTACACCAAATACTCAGGAAATGGCTGCAATTGTTCTTTCTTAAAATGTTGTTATGTTTGCAAAAGTCTCTTCTTTATATAGGCAATGCAAAGGGACTGCCATGGGCAGCAAAACATCCCCTAACTTCAGTTCCCTATATGTAGCCTGTTTTGGAAATGATTGTCTTCCCTGAAAATCCCTTCCGTATCATCAAACATCAGACTAGGGAAATGTTATGTGGATGACATTTTCATGATCTATGATGGCCCTATCAATCGTTTATTACAGTGTTATGAGTATCTCAATCGCTGCCATGAACATTTAAAATGTACCATTAATCATGATGTACAACAAATCAGGTTTTTGGACATTGGTGACAGACCTGTATAGAAAGGAAATTGACAAATATTATTTGTTACTCCCCATGTTATCTCCCCCTTGGTCAGGCGTCCCTACGGACACAATTGGCCGTGTCTGCGGGTGGGAAGCCGGATGTGTGTCCTGCTCACTGCACTAGCACCTTCTCTGATCAGTCGGAGCGCCTGTTCGGGGGGGGGGGGGGGGGGGAACTGGGGGGAATAGCATGATCCTTCTACAGGCTACGTTCCCCTGGTGAAACTCCTCACTGTCAAGTGAAAAGAAGCGGCTGGTGACTCCACATGTATCGGAGGAGGCATGTGGTAGTCTGCCGGATGCAATTGGGGAGAAAAAGGGGGGGGGGGTTTCTTACATGGGCAATCATTCCCTCCAGTGTGGCTCATGCACCCACATACCACATACACCCAACCGACATCAGGAAAAACAATGAAAATAAGAGACACTATATCTTTTTCCACAAGAAATGTAATCAATCTTATCAAATGCCCATGTGGTTCAGCATATGTAGGGAAAACTCAAAGAGCATTAAAAACCAGGATAGCGGAGCTGCATTTGAACCCAGGACCAGCGTAACCAAGTGACAGTGCATTTGAAGAGGCAGATCACCCAGTGGCCTCTCTCAGATACGTTGGTATTGAGCACGTAAGATCTCTGAGAAGAGGAAGCAATTTAAATTCCCTCTTACCCCAAACAGAAAGTTTTTATGTTTTCACTATCAAGACTTTCACATGTAGAGGTCTGAATCAAAGTATGAGATCAAACATTTTCTCTGAAGTAAATAATAACGGTGGTAGTACCATTATGGCTCTCTATATTTATATTTATTTTGTATATTCCTAGACCCTAACATGCATTTTTTTTGGAAATAGCAACATGTTAAATTTTATAAATTCAACAGGCATGTATTTGTCCTTATTGTTATTTGAGCTAGTGTACTTTTTATTGGAGGGTGTTAAGACCCAATTACTCTACAAGAAGTTATAGTCTCTAATCTCTTTCTTCTATTTTAATACAATGTTTTTGAACTTAGGTGATGTAGATTCTGATATGTGAGATGATGAATCTGATATATTGTATATACATTAGGTGTATGTTTGATAGTATGGCTTTTTTTATCACTATTTTTTCTATGCACTTTTTTTCTATGTACTTTATTGTATTGCTAACTGTTTTTGGATGTTTATCACCCTGGGCAGTTTGGATGGTAAACCACACCTGCCATCATGGAGCTTTTTAGCCTATTGGTGCGCATGATGGGTGTGGTTTCCATTTTTCAAACGTTCTGACCTAACGAAGGTCAAAGTGGGATTGAATCATTGTCATTAATAAACTTTAGTGGCTTGGAGTAAGTGTGCAGGCGTTAGCCCCTTTTTTCATTTTTGTGTTTCTGGTATCCTTGCACCTACGTGATGTGCATATAATTACCCAATTAATGTCCCATCTTCAGTCTGTTTCTCTCATGGTCCTGCAGTCAAAAATTGCATAATTTTACTTTCAACATCTTCAAGGATTTCAACTTTCCCCCCACATTTCCAGGCGTTTTTATTGTTTGCACCACTGTCGCAAACACAACCGGATCACTTTCCGTTTATTAGCAGCCTGTGTCCAAAGTGTCCAAAGCAAGAAACAACCATATAAAAATCCCAATATGAACCAGAAACCAGAAGTGTGAGAGTTGGCAACCATGGATTAACCTTAACCTAACCTCAAACTCAACCTAAACTTAACCTAATGCTTAGCTTAACCTAATCGTGACTCATAGCTAAACTGTTTCCGTGTGAACGCTTTCGTCTGGCTAGGGGGAAACAGATATCAATGGGGAAACAGTGTTTGACACAACACCGGCGTTCACTTCGAGTGAATGCCTGTCCGAGGTTCTTTTATTTATTTATTTATTTATTTTACTTCTGTTTCTATCATTCTCCGTCTTTGCCTTCTTTGCCTCCTCCGCCAATGGGGTTCTTTTTCTCTTGCTGGGTATAATTTCCACTGTTCGCCATTTCCGCTACTGGGGATGGCTACTGGTGGCTAGCGGGGAAAACAAAAGCGCTATCCTCTTCCTATTTTGGTGGCGCAATGGTTGATGCACTTCCTTTGTGTCATAAATCAAGCCTTAATTTTCCCTCAAGATCGTAGGCAGTGACAGACATAATAGTTAAAGTGAGCTTATAGGGAACCAATCTAAACACTGATAGTGTGGCAGGATGAGGAAAAACACAGGAGACCAAGGCGAATTTGATGTTTATTCCTCAACTCCAAAAATCAACTGCAGCAGGAACAACCCTGCACCGGCGATGCCCGGGAACGTAAACCACGCCCCCAGCTCACAGTCCTGCTGGGTGAGAGGCATAGCCCCTAGTGTCCGCCACACAGCCCCCCCCCCCCCCCCGCCCGAACACCCAGAAGGGACTCGTGGAAAGAAAATTAGGGTCTCACTGGAGGCTTAAGCAGCCTGCCATAACGGCTGCGCCGTCCCTCAGCCGAAACAGTAGGTGAAACACAGTCCAAAGCCGGCTGAGAAGCAGAACGCTGAACCCGTGAAGACACTGCCGGGGTCCTGGAAGGAGGACGACCCCGACGGGGAACCTGGGCCGGAAACACAACTTCGCCTGCCACCCTGTGCGCCGGTTTAAGCCTATCAAGCGTGACACGCTCCCTACGCCCACCCATATCTAGCACAAAACCCTTAGGACCCGTCTCAAGAACCCGAAATGGGCCATCGTATGGGGGTTGGAGGGGCGAGCGGTGAGCATCATGCCGCACAAAAACAAAACGAGCCGACATGAGCTCCGCAGGCACGAACGACCGCGGAAAACAGTGGTGAACGGGGCCTGGAACCCGAGTGCTGTCGGACAAAAAAGGATAAACGACCGGACGGGGTCGAGGAGCGGAACTCCCAGGCAAAAATTCCCCAGGGACGCGGAGCGGCTGACCGAGCACCAGCTCAGCGGGTGACGCGTCGAGGTCCTCCTTAGGAGCCGAACGCAACCCGAGCATAACCCAAGGTAAACGATCCACCCACTTACCATCCGAGAGCGCAGCGCTGCCTTGAGCGACCGGTGAAAACGTTCACACAACCCGTTAGCCTGAGGGTGATACGCGGTAGTGCGGTGTACCTGCACACCCAAGGATCGCGCAAGTGCCGACCAGAGCTCTGACATGAACTGGGGGCCCCTATCTGAGGTGATATCTGACGGAGTGCCGAAACGGGCGACCCAGGAGGAAAGAAAAGCGCGTGCAACATCCGAGGATGTTGTGGAGGATAGAGGGACAGCCTCTGGCCACCTGGTGGTCCGATCTACCATTGTGAGCAGGTGTGTAAAACCCTGTGAAGAAGGTAGAGGGCCCACCAGGTCCACATGCACGTGGTCGAAACGTCTGGCCGGGATCGGAAACGGTTCGAGGAGCGATTTAGTGTGCTGGTGGACCTTAGCGCGCTGGCACGCTACACATGCAGCTGCCCACCCCTTGACGTCCTTGCGGAGGCCAGGCCAGACGAACTTGGAACCGACCAACCTCACCGACGCCCGAACTCCAGGGTGCGAGACGGAGTGAATCGAATCGAAAACTCGACGGCGCCAGGCCACTGGAACAACGGGGCGGGGACGGCCGGTGGAAACATCGCAGAGGAGGGCAGGACTGCCTTCCTGCATCACAGCGTCCTCTAGCTTGAGACCGGTACGCGTTGACCTAAGGGCAAGGACGTCCGGGTCGCTGGGCTGGTCGGCGGCCATAGCGGAGAAATCCACACCGAGGTGCACAGGACACACAAGCACACGCGACAGACTATCAGCAACAGGGTTGGACTTCCCGGCCACATGCTGAATGTCCGTTGTGAACTCGGGGATCGCCGCTAGGTGGCGCTGTTGACGAGCAGACCACGGCTCAGTCACCTTGGACATGGCAAAAGTCAGCGGCTTATGATCCACATAAGCCGTGAATGGGCGACCCTCCAGCAGGAAGCGGAAATGCCGGGTTGCAAGGTGCAGTGCCAGCAACTCCCGGTCAAAAACGCTGTACTTGCGCTCGCTATCCCGCAGTTTGGGGCTAAAAAATGCGAGTGGCTGCCACGCATTCGCCACACGCTGTTCAACCACGGCCCCCACGGCTATGTCAGACGCATCGGTTGTTAAAGCTATGGACGCCGTGGGTGTGGGATGGGCGAGGAGGGCAGCGTTAGCCAGGGCGCACTTAGCTCCGTCAAAGGCCTGGACCTGTTCGGGAGTCCAGTCGACAGGGTCGTTAGCCTTCTTAAGCCGCAGGGCTTCGTAAAGTGGCTGAAGGAGGTGGGCAGCGCGAGGGAGGAAACGGTTATAGAAATTCACCATGCCCAAGAATTCCTGCAATGCCTTAACAGAGACTGGGCGGGGAAAGTCCGCCACCGCTTGCACCTTAGAAGGCAACGGGACCGCGCCTTGCGGCGAAATGCGGTGACCCAAGAAGTCAATCACCGGCAGTCCAAACTGACACTTGGCCGGGTTGACTATCAGGCCGTGTTCGTCCAGACGACGGAAAACCTGTTTCAGGTGCGCCAGGTGCTCTTCAGCTGACGGACTGGCCACTAATATGTCGTCGAGATAAACGAACACGAAAGCAAGGTCACGCAACACCGAGTCCATCAGCCTCTGAAAGGTTTGCGCTGCCCCCTTCAAGCCAAAAGGCATGCGCATGAACTCAAAAAGCCCAAACGGGGTGATCACTGAGGTCTTGGGCACGTCCTCTGCGCGCACGGGAACCTGATGATAGCCGCGCACCAGGTCCACCTTAGAGAAGATAGTGGTACCTGCCAGGCGTATGGAAAAGTCCTGTATGTGTGGGATGGGATAGCAGTCATTGGCGGTGACGTTGTTCAGGCGGCGACAATCGCCGCAAGGCCGCCACGACCCCACCATCCGCCTTGGGCACCATGTGAAGCGGCGAGGCCCACGGGCTGTTGGAACGCCTCACTATACCCAGACGCTCCATGATGGCGAACTCCTCCTTAGCTGTAGCCAATTTTACCGCGTCGAGGCGCCGCGCGCGCGCAAAAACTGGCGGTCCCAGAGTGGGAATGAAATGTTCTACCCCGTGTTTAGTAACCGCGATGGAAAAGGCAGGCGTAGTCACTCACCGATGGAAAATCCGCCAGCAAACGCTGAAAAACATCGCCTAATGCTAAAAAGTTAGCGTGTGTTAACGGCCCGGCTCCCCCTGTCTCGCACGGAACAGTGGCGAAAGACACAGCATCAATTAAACGGCGGTTTGCAACATCAACCAGCAGACCATTAGCAAACAGAAAATCAGCGCCGATAATAGCAACAGTAATGGCGGCCACTACAAAGTCCCACTCAAAATGGCGCCCGTGGAAGCAAACAGTCACCAACCTTGTGCCAAACGTCGCAATGGACGAACCGTTAGCTGCACTTAACTGTGGGCCGCCGCCTTCGGCCGACCTGTCTGTCTTAGCAGGAGGGAGTAGGCTCTTTTGCGAGCCTGAGTCCACCAGAAACCGTCTTCCTGACATCGTGTCCTTAATGAAGAGCAGCTCACTACGTCCGCCAGCGCCCACAGCTGCTACTGAGCGCTGCCCGGGAGTTTCCCGCCGCCTCAAACGTGCACGGAGGGACGCAGCGCCTCGCTTTGCCGCCGAACCGCTGGTGGAAGAAACAGAGGCCGCTCCCGCGCCGTCTCCGGGCAGTCACTTCAGCCACCACTGCCGGGTCCGCGTCCTCCGACGTCGGCTGCAGAGGCTCCGATGCCACACTCTGCACAGAGAACCGTCTGGTAGCCAGCAGGACCCGATCGGCCTCCTCAGCCAAACCTCGGCAGTCACCAGCGGCCAGACACGGGGAGTTAGCCAAAGCCGCGCGCACAGGAGACGGGAGCTGGCGCAGGAAAACGTGCGGGAAAAGGAACCCACCTTCGTCTGAGCCTAGCAGCGACAGCATATTGTCCATGAGATCCACAGCCGTCCCATCGCCCAAACCGGATAGAGAGAGTATTCTATCTGCCCTCTCTGCGGTAGATAGGCTGTACCTCCGGAGCAGAAGATGTTTGAGGGCGACGTATTTATCGTGTTGCGGAGGGGCGCGCAACAGCTGCATGGCCCGGCGTGTGGACTGCTGGTCCAGCGCAGCAACGACCAAATAGTATCTGGAGTCGTCCGCGGAGATTCCACGCAGGTGGAACAGCGCCTCGACAAGCTGGAACCACGAGGCCGGGTCGCTCTGCCAGAACTCTGGGAGTTTCACAGCCGCGGCGAGAACGGCCGGCTGTGAGAGTTGGGGCGGCGTGGCCGAAGTGGATTCACACTCCTCTTCTGCTCCAAACATGTTCAATTCGGGGTCACCAATGTGGCAGGATGAGGAAAAACACAGGAGACCAAGGCGAGTTTGATGTTTATTCCTCAACTCCAAAAATCAACTGCAGCAGGAACAACCCTGCACCGGCGAGCCCGGGAACGTAAACCACGCCCCCAGCCCACAGTCCTGCTGGGTGAGAGGCATAGCCCCTAGTGTCCGCCACAATAGTGTCATTCTATTCCCAATTACACTGCACAATCAATATTTGCTTCATAATGATGATAAAGCAAAAAAGTTGTCTACTGCTGCTTTAAATTAGCTAAATATTTAAAATCGAGGGCCTATCCTTTTGAATTTCAGCAGTTTTGAGAGTGGTCAATTGAGTGGTCAGTTCATCATGTCTAACAGTGCTGAAAATTGATTATTTTGCGGTAGTACAATTTGACATTGTGATAAAGAGGGGATTAAGCTTTCTGGTGCTTTTTGTATATAAAGCTAAGAAACTCAATAAGCCCATCCCTCATGTCACTTAAGTTTTTGACTTTTGAGTTTAATTAAAAGACAATTTGTTCATGCACTGTCCTTCACTTCTTCTCTTAAATATGGAAGTCAGGGCTGCCTAATGCATCCAACCCTTCACCACTGTTTTTCCCTCAAAGTCACTCAATTGACTTGACTTCACTTGACTCAATCGACCTACCACTGTGGGGACTGACTGAGCCTATGGCAAAAGAGGGAGTTGAACGGAATAAACATGGAAAAGGACTGGTCTGAAAAGCTTGAATTCATAAAAGCATGACTGATTGACTTGATGCGTGAAAAAAATTTCTGAGTAGGAAAGACAGACTAATTCTCACATGCACCATTCTGGCTTCTCCCTCTCTCTCTCTCTCTCTCTCTCTCTCTCTCTCTCTCTCTCTCTCTCTCTCTCTCTCTCTCTCTCTCTCTCTCGTTATATATATATATATATATATATATATATAAACCATCCTGCAATTCTTCCATCCATTTTTTAACACCCTCAGGTCATGCGGTGATTGACTAGTTGTCCACCTCAGCTGTCAAGCATACAAGTAATACAAGTTCACATTAAAATGGCAAAAGAAATTGAATGTGCCTTAAATGTAGCCATATGTAACAGGGCCACAGCCTTTAATCAACAAGTACAATATCTGTTCAGTTCATCAGAGTTTTGTCTCAACCCAAAGCCAAGTCTAAGTAATAAGCCCTTTGTTACATGCTGTTTCTGTCTGCGCTCTTGTCCAATCTGAGAACACAGCCATTTGTTGCTTTACTATCTGAATTAATCAGTGAAACATATGCTCTTACAGCAGCTCACCAAGCAATGCTTTCACTATTGTGCAGCAAAGTCATGAACACCTTAATTGTATATTGAAGGGTTGAATGGCTGAAGCGGGAAAAAAAAGAAAAAAAACTGTGCAGCACAAGTCATTGTTTGCTTTGTGTCTGCTGCTTTACCCTTTTCCACTGAAGTATTGGTAGTCTGCTCCTGTAAGAGCTTGGACTTAAATTGAGAATGAGAGATGTTAAAAGTAGAAAAGGCATTGTCATTATGTAGATAGATAGCAGATTCATTACAATGAACATAACAGCTGACCAAGTAAGAGGACATTCCATTTACGGGTTTTATCATATACTGAAGGGAAAGTTTGATCTGATTACGGAGGCTGGGTTGCAGATGCAGTCTCTCCTCAAGAGTAAATGTTTATTGATCAAGAAAGACGCGGGCATCTAAATCCTGATTTGTATGTGCGTGTTGTTTGGCACAGCGTGGCTGTAGAGTGGAATCCATCACTATTGGCATGTGGACCTGATTACTGGTGAGACTCTGAAAGTCTCATAGACCTATGATAAAGAACTCTGTCCAGGCCTCTTTACAAGCACATCACTCAGAGTGTCTGCACAAAGGAACACCGCCTTGCAAAAAGAATACACCACACCCAAGTCCCCATCTTGGCATAGTCCCTTCTCATTAGCTCAGCCCCATTTGAGATCATTCTCCCTGGGTCCTGGTGCGAAAGGGAACAAAATTAAAATAAAATTATATATGGAGACGTTAGAAAAATCAAATAAGAAGTAGTTTTCTTCAGCACAAAAAAAACGGCCTACTGAAAGTGTAAAAGTAAAAGTATATACGGTGGTAACAAGCTGGCTTTAATAAGAACCTAAAATGTGATCAACTTTTGGGAAAAAAACTCTCAAACTCAAAATTCTCAAACGAATTTAAGAAATTGTGTATGGGCATCTGGGTGGTGATGTGGTCTATTCCATTGCCTACCAGCACGGGGATTGCCGGTTCGAATCCTCGCGTTACCTCCGGCTTGGTCGGGCGGTCTGCTGGTGGGAACCCAGATGTGGGTGTGTGTCCTGGCTGCTGCACTAGCACCTCCTCTGGTCGGTCGGGGGGCACCTGTTCAGGGAGAAGGGGGAACTTGGGGGGAATAGCGTGATCCTCCCACGCGCTACGTCCCCCTGGCAAAACTCCTCACTGTCAGGTGACAAGAAGTGGCTGGCGACTCCACATGTATCAGAAGAGGCATGTGTTAGTCTGCATTCCTCCCCGGATCGGCAGAGGGGGTGGAGCAGCGACCGGGATGGCTCGGAAGAGTGGGGTAATTGGCCGGATACAATTGGGGGACTTTTTTTTTAAAGAAATTGTGTAAGCAGACACACAAATCCAACTCCAGGAGCTTGCCTGAAATATTCAGGGGCACACAGGCGGCGTATAAATTGTATTTAATTTTCTTTTGAAAATCAGGTTCAGAAGAAGAAGAGGCATTTCTCAGCAGTGGTAGGTGGGGTGGTCCAGTTTTATTTGAAATGCCTCACTGGTAAAGGAGAGAGAGAGAGTGAGAGAGAGAGAGAGAGAGAGAGAGAGAGAGAGAGAGAGAGAGAGAGAGAGAGAGAGAGAGAGAGAGAGAGAGAGAGAGAGAGAGAGAGAGAGAGAGAGAGAGAGAGAGAGAGAGAGGAAAGAAAGAACAAAGCCCTAATCTGTGCAGTGCTGTATATGGTAATCGGGATGAAGGTAGCTGTTTGAGACTGGGGGCAGTTAAGAAGACTAAGCTTTTGTAGGCAGCATAGACCAAGCTTCTGTTCCACAGAGCAGATTTGCTGAGAAAACCAACATCATCTTGGATTTATCAAAATAACAATTATCAGGTGCAGAAATTCACTATGCCATTTACAGTCCCCTATGAATTTTCCCGAAAAAAAAACATTTTCAGATCCCGTAAGTGCAAATAATTTCCCCAGACCAGTGGCGACTGTCTTATTTTTGCTTTTAATGGTCTAACTTAGTGCTCCACAAAGGTCTTATAACCTCTCATGACCTTTGTGTTCGATGTTGATTCCTTGGCATGGCGTTAGGTGGCAGCATTGAGTCTGTTTGTATGACAGTGAGGCGCTGTTAGGCGAGCCTCAGTTGTAAACAAAATTGGTCTGACTTCTTACAAAAGTTCATGTATTAAGAATGATAGTCAAGATTGCGGCTAAACTTCAACATAAAATCACCTCCATGCTTTTGGCAGCTACTTACAACTACACAGACATTCCTCAAATAATAAGTACAAACGTTTAGCACGTATATATATCACCTTGATTGGGGAACTGTGTGAAACTGATAACTGCCAGGAAATGAAACAATACGTTTTTTGAAAGTCATTTCAGTGCTGTAATGTGATGGCTAAATCGTCATGATAAGCTCAACCTCAACTATAAAGTGTCCCAAATATGATCAAGTCAAAGATAAACATGATTAACATGTAGTTTGATGAAAGTTACGTCTGGTGGATGACAAAGGAGAGTTACAGTAATCGATCCTGGGCATGTGTAGTCATTCTGCTTCATAAACAAAACAAAACTATAAACCACAAACTGTCGAACCTTTACTTTTATCTCCCAAACTTCGCTCCTTCTCAGCCGCTCTATTGTGGTTACTTGCTCAGCATAAAAACTGCATACCCTTAAGCTGTCGCACGCTCGTGTAGAGTTGTTATCCTTTGTGAAGGGAAATGACATCACTTGCGAGGGGCCATTTTTACATATAACAGCTGTCTTCTCAGACAGCCACCTAAAACACCACTGTCTTCCTGTAAACTCTCAAACTTCTGGTAAAGCCCAGAAAGGGAGATGCCGTTTCTGATAGTATGTTTTTGTTCACAGGTGAACCAGACAAATCTGGGAAGAGCATCTCAGAGTAACAGTGTATTTTGTCTAAGTTGAAGGTATGGACTTAATAGTAAAAATCAAAACCCCCTGTTATTTTTTTTTAGTTACTTTACTGATCCCCGTTAACCCATCCTAGCTGTGTAACTAGGAGCAGTGGGCAGCCGCCGTGCAGCACCCGGGGACCAACTCCAGTTCGTCTTGCCATGCCTTGCTCAGGGGCACAGACAGGAATATTAACCCTAACATGTATGTCTTTTTGATGGTGAGGGAAACCGCAGCACCCGGAGAAAACCCACCGCAGACATGGGGAGAACATGCAATCTCCTCACAGAGGACGACCTGGGTCTGGGATGACCCCCAAGGATGGACAACCCCGGGGTTTGAACCCAGGATCCTTTTGCTGTGAGCTGACAGCGCTAACCACTGCACTGTCATGCCACATAACAAATACATAACATATCTGCAAAAAAAAACAAATAAAAAAACAGCACCCCCCCCCCAAATTTTAGTCAGCGCTTTGATTCAATACTTGTCTCGCTTTCTTGACCTCAGTCCAGCAGGATTGTAATATTTAATCCATCTTTAGGAGAACCCCCCTCCTCCCGTGCAGGATGGACTTGCCATTGGATAGAATGGCTAATATGTGGCATGTTGAAAGGGAATAGAGGAGGCTGTTTCAGCGGGGAGCCCTGTGCTCTACTCGCTTTGGGTTGATCAGGGTGTCTGGGAATCTGAATTTCAACAAAAGGCTCTCATTGAGTGCCAGCCCACACGGTGATCACCCTAATGTCTTTCTTATCATCACTTCTGCTGTGTACCATTTCTAGATGAGAGACAAAGATGATGAAAGCAGCTTCACTCAGACGTACTGTGGTGTTCGTGTGAAATATGAACAAATGCATATGAAGAAAATACGGCAGATTCGTTTGCTTAGAAATTAGTTTATTGCAATAATTCTTTAAAGAAGCTGTCAGTGTTTCTACAAATCCAACTCGGGAAATTTTGAGACGTATGGAAAATGCGAGTAAAGAAAGAAAGAAGTGATTTCTAAATTTACTTTGACTTGTATTTCATTGCAGACAGTTTGAATGCAAGACATTTCATGTTTTGTCAGCTCAACTTCATTTCATTTGTAAATATACATCCACTCCTGCCATTTAGGCCTGCAGCACATTCCAAAAAAAGTCATGACGGGGGCAATTTAGGGCTAGTAATGAAGGCAAACAATTAAATGATGTGATTTGAAACAGGTGATGTTAACAGGTGGTTGTAATGATTTGGTGCAAAAGCAGCATCCAGGAAAGGCCTAGTTTTTTAGGAGTAAAGATTGGCTGAGGATCCAGCCAGTTTGCCAACAAATGCGTGAGAAAATTATTGAAATGTTTAAAAACAATGTTCCTCAAAGAAAGATGGGAAGATATTTGTATATTTCACCCTCTATGGTGCATAACACAATTAAAAGATTCAAGGAATCTGGAGGAATTTCAGTGTGTAAAGGGCAAGGGTGCAAGCCTAAGCTGAATAACCATGCTCTCCGATTCCTCAGACGCCACTGAATCAAAACCCGCCATTCATCTGTAAGAGATATAACCACATAAACTCTGGATTATTTAGGCAAACCTTTGTCAAGCACTTCAACGTGTAGTTATATCCACAAAAGCCAGTTAAAACTTAACTGTACCGGGTGTCCGGGTGGTGTGACGGACTATCCCGTTGCCTACCAACACGGGGATCACCAGTTCAATTCCCCGTGTTACCTCTACCTTGGTCAGGCATCCCTACAGACACAATTGGCTGTGTCTGTGGGTGGGAAGCCGGATGTGGGTGTGTGTCCTGGTCACTGTACTAGCACCTCCTCTGGTCGGTCAGGGCACCTGTTCAGGGGGGAGGGGGAACTGGGGGGAATAGCATGATCCTCCCACGTGCTACGTCCCTATGGTGAAACTCCTCACTGTCAGGTGAAAAAAAAGTGGTCAGTGACTCCACATGTATCAGAAGAGGCATGTGATAGTCTGCAGCCCTCCCCGGCTTGGCCGAGGGGGTGGAGTAGCGACTGGGACTGCTTGGAAGAGTGGGGTAATTGGCCAAGTACAATTGGGGCGAAAGGGGGGGGGGTAAATTAAAAATATAATTTATTGTGTCTTATGTATAAATCATGACCAGAACCCCATTGACATATCTGGGCTCAGAGGCATCTGGGATGGACCATCACAGTAGAAACGTGTATTGTGGTCAGACGAATCAGTATTTCAGGTCTTTTTTGGAAAAAAATTGATGCCGTGTGGTCTGGACCAAAAAAGAACAAGACCATCCAGAATGTTACCAGCAACAAGTCCAAAAGCCAGGGTCTGTCTTCGTATGGTGTTGTGTCAGTCCCCTCGGCAAAGGTAACTTATACTTCTGTGATGGCACTGTTAATGCCGAAAAGTACATAGAGATTTCAGAGCAACATATGCTGCCTTCAAGATGACATCTTTTCCAGGGACGTCCATGCATATGTCAACAAGACATTGCAAAACCACATTCTACACACATTACAAAGGCATGGCTGCGGAAGAAGAGGGTGCGGTGCAGGACTGGCCTGCCTGCAGTCACAACCTATCCCCAGTAGAGATTGTGGCACATTTTAAACGCAAAATGCAACAAATGAAGACCCTCCATACTTTTGCGCACCTTAAGACTTGTTTGCAGGGAGAATGGGACAAAAT
This sequence comes from Lampris incognitus, assembly GCF_029633865.1. Lineage (NCBI taxonomy): Eukaryota > Metazoa > Chordata > Actinopteri > Lampriformes > Lampridae > Lampris > Lampris incognitus. The sequence continues at coordinate 22,426,644 of NC_079224.1, forward strand.
TCCTCCTGAAACGCTTCATCACTTGGCGTCTTCAGTCCCTAAATGTCTTTTAAGTATTGTGAAAAGGAATGGCAAGATTACAAAGTGGTAAATACTTTATTGCCCCAACTTTTTTTTAAATATGTTGCAAGAATCAAAGTTGAAATAAGTGTTTATTTTTTTAAAAACAATAAAATTCATGAGGTAAAACATCTAACAATGTGCTGTTTTATTGTTTTCAGTGTAATACAGGCCAGCATCTTTACGTTTATCTCCCATGATACACTTTGGTCGTCGTCCTTTGGTGGATTCTCAGTCGGTATTACAGTGTTGATTGAACTGACAGACTTCAGTTGACCTGTGCGAGCAGATATTTTCAGACAGGAAGTGTCAGCCATCCTCCACACCACCACATGAACCCCCTTGTCAGCATTTTGCAGTTTCAGTTCGAGTACTTCCCTTTTCAGCTAGCATCCAGTTCACTTTCACAGAGACTTATTTCCTTATCGTCTGTGTCAACACACACAGTTCAGATAGTGGTACAGTCATGTAGGAACAAGAATGGTGTAGATTCCTGCAAATGGTAGGAAATTAAAAACTGAACATTGCTTTTTCATAGTTTGCATTGATCCTGCAATAGAACAATTATCAGAGTTTATTGGGGCCATCACATGATTTGATATCTGTGGAAATGTGTCATGCTTTGTCCTCAGTTGCTTTTATTTCCTCTTTTTTCACATGTTGCTCAGCCTAGTGACATTTCAACCGAAATCCTTATCGGTTGGCTCTTCTTTTTTTTCTTTTTTTTCTTTTTTACATTTTCTTACTCCTTGTTTGGGTCACAGGGAACTGAAGTCTATTTCGGCATACTTCAGGCAGATGGCAGGAAGACACCCTGGACGCGCCACCAGTCCATCACAGCAAACTCACTAAGCTGGGGAAAATGTGTTTACAGACAACTTTTTAAAGTCCCCGCTTTGGTCATAAAAACAAAAGCAGTCTCACACTCTGGTAATTGATGTGTCCTCCTTATTTAAGGAATAAAATACATGACGCTGTGACAGCATGGTGGCCCAGTGGTTAGCACTGTTGCCTCACAGCAAGAAGGTCCTGGGTTCGAACCCCAGGCCGTCCCAGGTCTTTTCTGTGTGGAGTTTGCATGTTCTCCCTGTGTCTGTGTGGGTTTCCTCTGGGTGCACCGGTTTCCTCCCACCATCAAAAAGACATGCATGTTAGGGTTGATACTCTTGCCTGTGTCCCTGACCAAGGCAATGGAAAGAAGAACTGCAGGTGGTCCCCAGGCGCTGCAACTGCCCACTGCTGCTCCTAGCTACACTGCTAGGATGGGTTAAACACAGAGGATGAATTTCCCCATGGGGATTAATAAAGTATAGCTTCTTCTGAACTAATATATATATATATATATGTGTGTGTGTGTGTGTGTGTGTGTGTGTGTGTGTGTGTGTGTGTGTGTGTGTTGGCCCTGTGATCGCCTGGCGGCCTGCACAGAGTGTCTCCTCGCCTGCTGCTCAATGGCTGCTGGGATAGGCTCCAGCATCCCCATGACCCTGAGAGCAGGATAAGCGGTTTGGATAATGGATGGATGGATGGATGAACACTGACTAAAGTTACAGTACAGTACAGGGCAGAGAGAGAACGACACACACACACACACACACACACACACACACACACACACACACACACACACACACAGGTTACTATAAGATTACCAGTCAAGCCATGCCAGAGTAGAAGTGATGTGATTATAACTGTCTCAGTGAAAGCCCGGCTGCAGCATTTTGAGCACGCTGGAGATGAGAAAGCTACATTAGATTGATTTCGGAAAAAGGATAAGAGTTGTCTGAAATTTTAGGCAGTAAAAGCATGAATGACTTTCTTCAGAAAACATTGACACGGAACAAAAAACGATTTAAAAATGCATTAATCTTTAGAGATTGCTCTCAGTTGAAGAAATCTTACGCTGTACAAAGTTTTTAAATCTGTATTTCATTTAAACTTGAGTCACTATCAAACATCATCTCAGGTTTCTGGCAGTTGGCCTCACATCAGCCGGCAGGACACCTAATTTGTTATGAGGTATTCGGTGGGCCATATCCTGTAAGATGCCATTTTATTATTTCCCACCGAGCCGTTGATTTAGGGGCATTGGGAATTTTTCAGACAACAGCCCAGCATCGGGTGATAAATCCGATGTCAAAAGAATAACATGCAGTACAAGACGGGCATCTGGCCGATGTGCATTGACAGATGCATGAAGTGGGCACATTTTAGGGCATATCAATCTTTTTTCCCCCCCTCTTTTTCTCCCCAACCATACTTGGCCAATTACCCCACTCTTCCGAGCCGTCCCGGTCTCTGCTCCACCCCCTTTGCCGATCCGTGGAGGGCTGCAGACTGCCACATGCCTCCTCCGATACATGTGGAGTCGCCAGCCGCTTCTTTTCACCTGGCAGTGAGGAGTTTCCCCAGGGGGACGTAGCGCGCAAGAGGATCACACTATTCCTCCCCCGGAACAGACACCCCGACCGACCAGAGGAGGCGCTAGTGCAGCAACCAGGACACATACCCACATCCGGCTCCCCACCCGCAGACACGGCCAGTTGTGTCTGTAGGGATGCTCGAACAAGCCGGCGGTAACATGGGGATTCGAACCGGCGATTCCCATGTTGGTGGGCAACGGAATAGACCACCACACTACCCGGATGCCCCCTAGGGCATATCAATCTTCTCGGTATATTATCTTAAAATTTTAGATGAGTTGAATGTATAATGCAAGATAATGGACTTTTTTATTATTATTATTTCAGCTGTCCTCTCTTCACCTGGATGAAGAGGACGCTGCGGTTTTAGTTCGATGATCCTGGTACGTATATATCCACGTAGCTGAACAGACATGAGTTCAATGCCTTTCTAAATGAACGAGTGATATAATAAAGGTACTGCAGACATTATGGACCAAGACTGAATAGGTTTTATGCTGACCTGTAATAAATCTTATATGGTGTCACACCTGTACATCAGACTTATCAGGTTTTCTATAAACTTTTCTGTTCAGTCCAGAAAACTTGCATACAACAAGACGGAAAGAGGACGTTACCAGGTTGGTGTATGAAATCTAACTGGTTTCTCAGCTGACATAATTTTTTTTCTCAACATCACTTTGCCGGATGACTACATGTTGAGTGGATTGACAGACTTCAGCTGACCCGTGTGAGCAATTATTCACAGACAGGAAGTTTCAGCCATGTTATGGTGGCCTGTAATAAGTGTTATATGCCGTCACATTTGAAATATTTAACAGAACCCTTACTCGGGTTATCTGTTTCATTTGCTTTCATCCAAGCCAAGAGAATTATTGTCATGGTCTTCTCATTCATGTCTGTCAACACTCATTTTGTTTCTCCATCTCTCTCTTGCTCTCTCTCTCTCTCTTGCTCTCTCTCTCTCTCTCTCTCTCTCTCTCTCTCTCTCACACACACACACACACACACACACACACACACACACACACACACACACACACACACACACACGTCACAATTGCCTCCATCTGCTGCAGAAGGCATCTATTCCCTGCTGCTTTCTGCCGTGTCACAGTGAGTTTGTCTTTCTCCATTAAGGCTTTGGTGCTAGGGGAAGAGCCAAGCCTCTGCGCACACACATTTTTATTACTCATTACATTTCATTCTTTCTATCTCTGCAGGGTCTGGTTGAGCTGATGGTGAAAGAAGGATCACAGAATAACCGTGCATTTTGATGATGCATTGGACCCCACACTTCTAGAGGACGCTTCGATCGGTTGCAGTCTCATAGTCCCAAGTTTAAACTCATTCCATTTTACATTTTCTTTTCAAGTCATGCGTAGTTGTGTTGAAGTAAATTGTCTTTATTAGATTAATGTAAAACAATGACATATTTAATAAATCTTCCCCCTGGATAAGCTTTTCGCAATGCATGTCATAATTCTACCAGTATACACTACACTCAAACCACAACCATATATATATATCCATCCGTTATCCTAACCGCTTATCCTGCTCTCAGGGTTCGAAGGGATGCTGGAGCCTATCCCAGCAGTCATTGGGCGGCAGGCGGCGAGACGCCCTGGACAGGCCATCACAGGGCCGACACACATTCACACCTAGGGACAATTTAATACGGCCGATTCACCTGACCTACATGTCTTTGGACTGTGAGAGGAAACTGGAGTACCCAGAGGAAACCCGCAGACACGGGGAGAACATGAAAACTCCACACAGAGGACGACCCAGGATGACCCCCAAGGTTGGACTACCCCAGGGCTCGAACCCAGGACCTTCTTGCTATGAGGCGACTGTGCTAACCACTGTGCCACAAGGGCCACCAATATATATATATATATATATATATAAAAATTGTGGAGTTAGAAAACAATGAGACAGGAGACGTGAGTAGACGTAGTCGAGGTAGTTTACTAGCTCCAACTTAGCATGTCATACATTCGACAACGACACTGAACTGTGAACCGGAAGTGCATTATCTGACCCCTTGCCTCTTCCCTTAAAGGTACACCGTCCTCTTAGGTGAATGTCTTTCGTTATATAGATGTGGGTCACCACACAGGCCCCCCCAGAATTCACCTACACAAAACAATGCAAAACAGCAAAAGTGCAAGTCATGAACATAAAAATAGACTCTACAACAGAACAGTCAATGACATAGTGCAAAGTCACGGGGAAAACAGGTGATGAGTCGGGGGGCGGACCCTGCGGCCATAACGGCTGCGCTTCACAGGAGGGGAAACAGATGGGGCCGAAACCCGGGCCATAGGCGGGGCCGAAGCGAGAACAGAGGCAGGTGCCCGGGCCGACCTAGGAGGGCGCCCCCGCCGCGGGGGTAGGGCCAATTGCATTGGCTCCCCAATATCCAAGTGAGCGGGCTTGAGACGGTCTATAGCGACCCGCTCCGGCCTGCCCCCCATGTCCACCACAAAGTTCTTATCCCCCGCCTCCAGGACGCGGAAGGGCCCGTTGTATGGAGGCTGCAGCGGGGACCGATGGCTGTCGTGCCTAATGAAGACGTACCTCGCCGATGGCAGATCCTTGGGGACGTAGGACCAGGGGAGGCAGTGTTGAGACATCGGAACGGGAGCAAAGGCACCGGCAGCACTCCGGGATGCACTGAGGTGAGAGGCGGCCGACCAGGGAGCCGTAGCATCCGGAAGAAACTCCCCCGGAACCCGCAGGGGCTGGCCATACACCAGCTCAGCGGAGGAGGTCTGGAGGTCTTCCTTCGGGGCCGAACGCAGGCCGAGCATGACCCACGGGAGCCGGTCCATCCAGTCGCAGCCAGTGAGGCTTGCCCGCAGAGCGGCTTTCATGTCCCGATGGAACCGCTCACAAAGTCCGTTGCTCTGCGGGTTGTACGCCGTAGTGCGCTGGATCTTCACCCCCAGGTGCTCAGCGACCGCCGTCCAGAGCTCCAAGGTAAACTGGGAGCCCCGGTCGCTCGTGATGTCACCCGGCGTGCCGAAACGGGCCACCCAGCAGCCGATGAACGCCTGTGCTACCTCTGCTGCCGTCGTGGAGGACAAGGGAATAGCCTCTGGCCACCTGGTGGCCCTGTCCACAATAGTGAGGAGGAACTTATAACCACGGGAGGGGGGCAGGGGACCCACCAGGTCAACATTGACGTGGTCAATGGAACCACAAACGGTGCCAAAGGGGCCTTGGTATGGCGGTGCACCTTGGCGCGTTGGCACGCCACACACGAGCCGGCCCAGGCTCTAACATCCTTACGGAGCCCAGGCCAAACGAACTTGACGCTCACCAGCTTGGTCGAGGCCTTCACTCCCGGGTGGGAAAGGCCGTGGACGGTGTCGAAAACTCGGCGCCGCCAGGAAGTAGGCACCAGGGGGCGCGGTTGACCGGTGGAGATGTCACAGAGGAGGGTGGTTTTGGCCGCGTCGAACGTCTGAACGTCTGAACGTCGAACGTCTGCCCGAGGAAGGTGATGGACGACTCCCCGAACTGACACTTAGCTGGGTTGATGATGAGGCCGTGTTCGCTGAGCCTGTCGAACAGCTGTCTGAGGTGCGTCATGTGTTCCTCCGCCGACGCGCTGGCCACGAGGATGTCGTCTAAGTACACAAACAAAAATGGCATGTCGCGGAGCACAGAATCCATAAGGCGCTGAAACGTCTGCGCTGCCCCTTTAAGGCCGAAAGGCATACGTAAGAACTCAAAGAGCCCAAAGGGTGTGATGACAGCCGTTTTTGGGACATCCAGTGGGTGGACCGGTACTTGGTGATACCCCCCCGCACTAAGTCGATTTTGGAATAGATGGCAGCGCCCGCCAGGTGGGTAGAGAAATCTTGTATGTGCGGTATGGGGTACCGGTCGGGGGTCGTGGCATTGTTTAGGCGACGGTAGTCCCCGCACGGGCGCCAACCCCCGTCGGCCTTAGTAACCATGTGAAGAGGGGAAGCCCACGGGCTGTCAGAACGGCGGACAATGCCGAGGCGCTCCATAGTCGAAAACTCCTCCCTGGCTATTGCGAGCTTGGCCGAGTCGAGGCGTCGGGCCGGGCGTAAACTGGGGGGCCCACTGTGGTGATATGATGTTCCACGCCGCGCTTGGCCACCGCCGAGGAGAAGGTGGGTGTGGTGAGCTCGGGGAAATTTGCGAGCAGGCGTTGGTATGGATCCCCGGTGGAGAGTGTGTTAGCGAGGCACAGCGCTCCAGCCCCCCCAAGCGTGCAGGGGTATGACGCAAAAGAGACGGCATCAATCACGCGACAGTTTTTAACATCCACCAGCAGGTTGAAAGCACAGAGGAAATCCGCACCTAGGAGCGGGGTGGATACAGCAGCCATCACAAAGTCCCAGCCGAAACGTCGGCCGCCAAAACACACGTCCACATGTCTGATACCGTACGTCCGAATGGACGTGCCGTTGGCGACGTCCATCTGGGGGCCGTGACTGTCGGTCATCGTGTCCACAGCTTGTGCTGGTAGTATGCTGCGTTGAGCGCCAGAGTCAACCAGCAGCCGCCGGCCCGACAAGGAGTCTCTGATGAACAACAGCTTGCAGTCACGGCCGGCGCCCATAGCCGTTAACGAGCGCCGGCCTTGGCGTTTCCCTGAACCCTGTAACTGCAGGGTTTGCGACACTGTTTTGCTTTTGCCCCAAACCTGGCATGGTAATAACAGAGCCCGTCGTCAGGTTGGCGGCGGGCTGTCACCGCAGCCGCGGTGTCCATATAGTCGTACACAGGTGGTGGTGGGGTGGTCTTGTGGGGTAGCAGGGCATGCACAAACTGTTGCCCGTTGGCCAGGAAAACCCTGTCTGCTTCAGCAGCCAGAGAACGGTAGTCCTTGGAGGCGGCGAGAGGAGAACTGGCCAGTGCTGTGCTACAGGTGCGGGGAGCTGCCTCAGAAAAATGTGTGTGAAAAGAAAGGCCGGATCAGCCGATCCCAGCACAGACAGCATTTTTTCCATTAACTCAGACGGTTTGCCGTCGCCGAGGCCATTCGGGGACAGTAAACGGTCTGCCTTCTCCAGCTCCGACAGTTCAAATAGCTTCAGGAGGAATGTCTTTATAGCATCGTACTTGCCAGCAGCTGGCGGAGCTTCCAACAGTGTCATTGCTCGCGCCGTTGTCGATGCGTCTAACGCCGCCACTACGTAGAAGTACTGCGTTGCATCCTGCGTTATCCCTCTCAGCTGGAACTGGGCTTCCACATGTTGAAACCACGGCCGTGGATTATGCTGCCAAAAGTCGGGTAGCTTCACGGTAGCGGCATAAATGCTAGCGTTAGCAATAGCCATGTTGTTAGCACCGGCGTCGTCGTTGTCAGACATACTCGTATTAGTAGTTCGATCACGTCGGGGTCACCAATGTGGGGTTAGAAAACAACGAGACACGAGACGTGAGAGTAGACGTAGTCGAGGTAGTTTACTAGCTCCAACTTAGCATGTCATACATTCGACAACGACACTGAACTGTGAACCGGAAGCGGAAGTGCATTATCTGACCCCTCGCCTCTTCCCTTAAAGGTACACCGTCCTCTTAGGTGAATGTCTTTCGTTATATAGATGTGGGTCACCACAATATATATATATATATATATATATATATATATATATATGTGTGTGTGTGTGTGTATGTGTGTGTGTGTGTGTATATATATATATATGTGTGTGTGTATGTGTGTGTGTGTATATATATATACATACACACACACTGGCGAAACTCCTCACTGAGAGCAGGATAAGCGGTTTGGATAATGAATGAATATATATATATATATATATATATATATATATATAATTCTGACAACAACACAAGGCACAAGGAAGATAAGCTTTTATTGATTCAAACCAGAAACCATAATGCCACAAAAGTCATTTTATGATGTTAACCACACTACCTTTTTGTGTTGCAATGGGTTACGGGGTCAAATATTACCAGTACAATGGGCTGTGGGAAATGTTTTATAGATAATATAGTCATGTTGTTTTGGTCTCCAATACCCAGTAAAATACAAACAAACGGCATATATAATAAATGAGTAAAGCTGACTGCTTTTGCAAACCATAGACAGGATGTTGAACCTTTCGGGGTTTTCTCATGTATCATTCATATGAATAGCAAGTGGTTTCCCATACAGGAAGTATACTCGTAGGACATACTATATATATATATACACACATACCTTAAGCTTCAACAAATGACGGGTTAAAACGGCAGAGAGTAACTTGTGACCTGCTGTTACGTATATGCCAAGTGCAGAAAGAACAGCATGGAAACGCTTGTTTTTCTATTTCCTCAATTCAACTTTTTGGCCCCAAAGGAGGAAGCATATTTCAAAATGTTCAGTCCAGAAAACTTGCAGGCAACAAGAATGAAAGACGACGCTACCAGGTCAGTAAATGCAACTTAAAACACATTTTCAAATCTTGATTTGGAAAGAGATTAATGCAATTTTTTTGGTCTTTTAACCATACTTAAACAGCTTCACTATTCTCATTGGTGTTAATATCTACCGATGCAAATTTCTGTCCAAACAGTGTTGGCATTAGTTTCTCACCTTATATATCTGCAACCAGTACATTGCTATTGCACTCATTTTAACTTCGATGTGTTTTTATTTACAACTCACATCGCTCATGTTGTAAACAGATGGCAAAAGCTTTTTGTTTTTCCTACACGCTGTAGTCAAGTCAAGTCAATTTTATTTGTATCGCCTAATATCACAAATTACAAATTTGCCCCAGCAGGCTTTGTTGTGCCTTGTCTTGGGCTGATGAGAAACAATAATATCTGACAATATTTGAGGGCGCTAGACTTCACAAAGAGACTAATATCACCATCTCAACCACGTATTGTCTCTACTGCCCATTGTGGAAACATGTGCACCCTCAGTCGCGTTATCTTACCAACATAAGGAGGAGCCAAAAGAGCAGCTCGTTTTGTAGGTTGCGAAATCCACCACTTTCTAAATGTCTATGAGTCAAAATGCTCCGATGAAGTGTGAAAAGTGTTTCTGTAACCTAGCTGCAACTGTGCATATGGCACATGAGACGTGTTTTTCCTCTCTGCAGACTGAAAGACAAGGAGAGAAAGAGTAGACTAAGCCTCTTTCTAACCAAGTCGGGCTCGCATGAAAACGTCAGCCCTGATAAAAGGACCAACACAGCATCCAACAAGTGAGGCAGCGTCCAACACTTTCATTTCATCTGCAATATTGTTCTACCCTCACTTTCCAAGTAGTCCCATAGATTGCACTGAATAAATGATAGGGAGCCTATACTCTGCTTACAAAAAAAGACAAGCATCCAAAGTAGTTTTGCAGCATCATTAGGGCAGAGCTTACAAAATGTCTGACTTTTGCAGTATCTCACTGGAGGCAGCTTTGAAATGGAGCGATTCCTTTGAAGAACTTCTGAAGCACCCAGGTTAGATTGAAGCCCGAAATCTCTCAACCCATTGTGGTAAATTGCTTTGCAAAACAGTTTGTTCTATTCTCAGGCCGTTTGCTCCCTTTGAATGGAAAACTGGAATTCTGAGGGTGGAATTTGAACTGGAGTGTCGTCGGGGCGATAAATAGTTAATAGGCAAAATGTAGAAAGGGTTTCACTACATGTTTTTATGCTGCTTGGCGTGGCGCAGATAGGAATACAAGAGTGCTCAACTTCCTCTTGACTGTGTTTAGTAGCAGTTCCTTGCCACCTATTTTTAGGATGCATGTGGTCCACTTAGAGCATGTAATATGGTAAAAATGGTGAAGGTTTCACCATCGTTCAATCTTCATGTCCACCCTTAAGTTCTGAAAGGTTTAAATATATTTGAAGTGATTGTACATATGGGAATATTTAAATATTTTTGCATGGTGAGATGGGAAATGGATAGACAATGTCTCTCCCCTTCCTCTGATACAGGTGGGGTGGAAATGTTCTCTCAGTTTCTCAGGACTGAGTTCAGTGAGGAGAACATCGAGTTCTGGCTGGCCTGTGAGGAATACAAGAACATTGACACCGAAACCAAGCTGTTATCCAAAGCCAAGTATATTTACACCATCTTTATTGAGACAGATGCCCCAAAGGAGGTAGGATTAAGATGTCATATTGTATGATGCAATACAAAACACAACTTTATTGTCAGATTCTGCTGAAATGTGCTTTGCCGTTCTATTTTAAACAGTACGCAAAACATTTTCACAAATAGTAGAATGCACATCTGAACACAGTGCACATTTTGACAACTGACATCAGCTTTGTCCAATGGGAATTATGCTGTAATACAAGGTTAAAGATGTGGAGCTGGGTCTGGGTGGTGTGGGGGTCCATTCCGTTGCCTACCAACAAAGGGATCGCCAGTTCAAATCCCCGTGTTACCTCGGGCTTGGTCGGGCGTCCCTACAGATACAATTGGCCGTGCTTGCGGGTGGGAAGCCGGATGTGGGTCTGTGTCCTGGTCGCTGCACTAGCGCCTCCTCTGGTCGGTCAGGGCACCTGTTCGGGGGGAAGGGGAACTGGGGGGAATAGCGTGATCCTCCCATGCGCTACGTCCCGCTGGCGAAACTCCTCACTGTCAGGTGAAAAGAAGCAGCTGGCGACTCCACGTTTATCGGAGGAGGCATGTGGTAGTCTGCAGCCCTCCCCGGATCGGCAGAGGGGCTGGCAGAGCAATCGGGACGGCTCAGAGGAGTGGGGTAATTGGCCGGATACAGTTGGAAAGGGGAAAAAAAGGGGGGGAGGGTCAAACCCAGTGGTCTGGCATTTGTTTGAAGGCTTATGTGTCATGTGATATATTTGTATCATTGTAATAGTAGTGGACAATTCCTGAAGT